>NC_135543.1:69608822-69703822 GCF_045843805.1 Urocitellus parryii | reverse complement strand
GGAACTCAGAGATAACTTAGTCTTTCCTCTTAATAATACAAAGGAGGAAACAATCATAAAAATTAACTTGTCCAAGATCAAAGCATGAGGTATTGACAAACTCATAAGTAAAGTATGACTGAGGTTCAAGGATTTTATTTTATTTTATTTTATTGCACCAGGGACACTTAACCACTGAGCCACATCCCCATCTTTTTTTATTATTATTATTTTTTACTTACACATAGGATCTCGCTAAGTTGCTTAGGGCCTTGCTAAGTTGCTGAGGCTGGCTTTGAACTTTCTATCCTGCTTCAGCCTCCTGAGCTGCTGGGATTATAGGCGCGTCCCACTGTGCCTGGAAAGAATTCTTAATCGATGGTTTTTTAATTAAAGATCAATAGAACTAAACTTCAGGCTTTCATTCTGTTACCTATACTCTGATAAATAGTTCTTTATAATCTGATAATCCACATGGATTCTTTTGTCTCTCTGTTTCCCACTGTCTGCACATTCTGGCTGGAACTCTGGATCTGAAAACTTCTCTCTCATCTCTGCATCCCCACGTCCTACCACAGCTACAAACTCTATGGAAGTGACACATATTAAACTCCTTGAAACTATACTTGGTCATTTTAAGGTGGGGCCTAGTGGGAGGTCTCCATGTCACTGGGGACAGGATCTTGAAAGGGACAGTAAGGCCCTACCCCTCCCTCTTCCTTTGTTTTACACCCAGCCATGAGGTGGGAGGTTTGACTCTCCACATACTGTTGCCATGATGTACTTCCTTTCCTCAGGTCCAAAGCAAGGGGCCAACCAGTCACAGACGGAAACCTCAGAAACTGTGAGACACAATAAACCTTTTCTCTTTATAAGTTGATGATCTCAAGGATGTGTCATAGTAATGGAAATCTAACTTCCACACAATCTGAATCTATTCTATATTTATAAACTAGGTCACTAAGTGAGAGAATTGATCCCTCAGTATTCCTGGGTGTCACTGTGACCCCAATAGTCGTTTAATCATCTAGGATGCAATATTCATAGCCTGTAAGTTTCTACTTGAGTTTTTAAAATTATTATTATTTTTTTACATTTTAGGGAAAGAGTACAGAACACTCCTTGGATATATAAAAGGAAATGAGTTAATGGTGGTTTTAGAAAAGACTGCTTGGCTCCAAGTTCTGACTTGGATAAACCATGAAAAAATAGGATTCGAGTAGTATACTAAAACAGGACAATTAATTTTATATCTCTAGTGTATTATTTTAACACCTCCATGAAATATAAACCCTAGAAGCTTTATTTTTTACTTTAAGGCTAACTTAAAAGAGACTCTGGGGTGCATCCTAATAAAAATAGTTACAAATGATGTATAAAGAATGCTGCCTTTTTTTTTTCCAGAAAGAAAAATAGGCAGATGGAATGAAGAAGGATAGAGGTCTTTTTTCTCACCTCCTTTCCCTCCACTCCTACATCAACTCCTACTTCTCATGCATAGATATCCATAGACATTTAGCAGGAAACTCACACATTCTAGAGTTTCCTCCCAATTCAAGCAATGCCATCTGTACAATACAGAGGTGGAGGTATCTTCAGAATTAAATTTATTCGTATTTCCACAAGCTGGGAAACACAGTGCTCTGTGATTGCTTGATACAATGCAGCTTAGTTTTTGAAAACAAAATGTTGTGTGTGTGTGTGTGTTCAAGCAGGAAACCTTTTCTCATGTACCCTTATAACCAACCCTCTCCCCAACACTAGCCCTTGTCCCCAGTTGTTCTGTTTTCTATTCTATGGCTTTGCCTTTTTCAATAATGTTAAATAAAATCCTACAGCATGTAGTCTAATCAGGTCAGTATTTATGAAGTTGCATCTCATTTCTGAAGTTGTGGTTCATTTTTCTTAATGCTGAGTAGCATTTGTTGATATGGATATACAACAGTTTATCTGAGTATTTTATTTTCTAGCATATATACCATATATATTTATATATATATACATACAAAATTTATACACAATTATCAGTTTGGGTGCTATTTTAAATTAATTCTGTGAATACAATTGATTTTTATTTATTGACATGGCATCCTAAAGCTTAACTCACTTATTGCTTCTAATAGCTTTAAAAAATACTTCATGGGATTTTTCTCCATAAAGAACTGTATTTTGTATGGATTGAGATGTTTTTAATTCTTTCTTTCCAACCTATATTCATGGAGTTTCCTTTTCTTCCTTAGTTCACTGATTAAGACGCCCGGTACCATGGTGGGTAGGAGTGCTGAGAGCAGACCCTCTTCCCAGTTACAGGTATAAAACATGCAGGTTTTCGGGATTAATTTTGACATTGTCTGTAAATCTGTATGGAGGTTCTTTGGTAGATTAAGAAAATTCCTTTCCACCTGTAGTCCCAGCAGCTCTGGAGGCTGAGGCAGAAGGATTGCAAGTTCCATGCCAGTCTCAGCAACTTAACAAAACCCTGTCTCAAAATAAGGGCTGGGGATGTGGTTCAGTGATTAAGCTCCCCTGGGTTCGATTCCTGGTGCCAAAAGGAAAAAAAAATGGAAAAGAAAACAAAGAAAGAAAAGCTCCTTCTATTCCCAATTCAGTCGTTGCTTTTATCATGAACAGATCTTGAATTAAGTCGGGTGCTTCTTCTACATTTATTTGGATGACCAGGGGTTTTTTCCTATCTTTTTTTCTTCTTAGCCCGCAGATATGATAACTCATGTTAAATCTTTTGATTGTGAAACAAGCCTTGTATTCCAGAGACAAGTGGCTCAGTGGTAAAGTGTTTACCTTGAATGTGTGAGGCCCTCCGTTCAATTCTTAGCACCACATATAAATAAATTAAATAAAGATCTAAAATTTTTTTAAAAATTTAAAAAAAGAAAAAAAATTTTGAAATATCACTTGTGCAAGTTGTCGGATATGATTTGCTAATATGTGCCAAGATTTTGAGGGCTTTGTCACCTGTGTTCATGAAAGATATTGGTTTGCATTTTTGTGAAATTTCTTTATCTGCTCTTGGTATTGAGATAATCTTTAAGGGCTGGGTAGAGTGCTCGACTAGCATGTGCAGGACCCTGGGTTAGATTCTAGCACCACATAAAATTAAATAAATAAAATAAAGTTATTGTGTTCAACTACAACTAAAAATCAAATATTTAAAAAAGATAATCTGAAAAAATTGTAATGCATTCTGCTTGTCATATATAAATAAAAATAGATAATCTTTAAATGATTTGATGCATTAACTTATTTTCTCAAAGCATATGAAATTATTAATATTTCCTCTTAAAACATTTTATAAAATTTGTTACTAAAACCATTTGGACCTTAAATTTTCTTTTATCGGAGGTTTTAATCTATAAATTATATTTCTTTAATAAATGCAAAAATAACCATATTTTATATTTTTAGTAACATTTAATAATAGGTGACTTCAAAGAAAATTGTGCATTCCATCCATGTTATAAATTCTGGGATATAAAGTTGTTCCTAATATATCCTTATTGTTCTTTTAACTTGTATCTAGGGTTTTGTGATGTTGCCTCTTTTATTCTTATTGTCAGTCTCTCTCTCTTTCTGTCTCTCTGTCTGTCTCTCTGTCTCTCTTTCTGTCTCTTTGTCTCTCTGTCTCTCTCTCTCTCTCTCTTCTCTCTCTCCCCCATTTTTCTTCTTCTATCTCACTCATTTTAAAAGTTCTAGCCAAATGTCTAACAGTTTTATCAATGTTTTTAGTAAATCAGCATTATTTTTTTTTCTGGCTTCAATTTTGCTCTTTCTGTTATTATCGTTGTTATTTTCTTCCTCTCTGCTTAATTTGGTTTTCATTTGCTCTCTCTTTCAAGTTTTCATGGTAGAAATTGATATCAGTATTTCCATGCCTTCAAGTCTTTCTAAATTAAACATAAAATATTAGACCTGAGCTTCTAGAAATAGTTTCACTAGTATTTAATAAATATGATGTGGTGTTTTTCTTCTAATTTCATTAAGAGTATTTTCTAATTTCTGTTGTTTATTCTTTGGCCCCTGGGTCATTCAAATGTGTTATTTCTAATTTTCAAATATTTTGGTATTTTATAGATTTAGATTTTATTCTTTGAAAAATGTACATGGTCAGGAGTGGTGGTGCATATCTGTAATCCCAGCAACCCCAGAGGTTGAGGCAGGAAGATTTCAAGTTCAAGGCCAGCCTCAGCAAATGAGAAACTGTTGATTTATTAATTGCTGTGGTATTTGAATTATATTTTACTTAACCATCATTCACCTTCAAATACTATTTTACAGTTCCATGTGGATTAAAAGTACAGTATAACTGCATGCAACCATTTTCTCCTTCATGTCATTTGTGCTTTTATCATACAACCTACCTTTACATGTGCTATAAACCCATAATACATGATGCTGTTTTTCCTTTAAACAAGCAATGATCTCTTAGAGCAATTAAACACATAAAAATGGCTTTATATTTACTCTCATTTTAATGATTTCTGGATGTATTAAATTCTTTGTAATGACTCAAGCTTTGATCTGATATCATATTTCTTGCACCTAAACACTGTAATACTTATGCAGTGCATGTCTACTGGTAATGGATTTTCAGATTTTGTTTGAAAAGTATATTAATTTTTGAGATATATGTTCACAGATTATAAAATCCTCTTGACAGAATTAATAGCTTTTTTTCTTTAATCACTTAAAAATGTTGCTTCATTTTCTTCTTGATTGTGTGCATTTTACTTATCCTACCCTTTGTCAGTGTTTGTCTCTATGTCGTGTCACTTTTCCCTAGCTATCTTCAAGAATTTCCAGTAGTTTAAATGTGATATGCCACTTGACCACTGAGCCACATCTCCAGCCCTGTTCTGTATTTTATTTAGACACAGGACATCTCAATGAGTTGCTTAGCACTTCGCTGTTGCTGAGGCTGGCTTTGAACTTGCTATCCTCCTGCCTCAGCCTCCTGAGCTGCTGGGATCACAAGAGTACACCTCTGTGCCCAGCCTTGCTAATTTTAATGGACATAATCTTGTCATTGGCTTGTGCTTCAACTCATGTCTACTCGTGACTATTCTGATAGAATTATTGCTACCTGTTATTTTATCCCCTAGAATTTCCAATCTTTATTTAAATTCCATTTCTCCACTAGTATTTCACAACTGTTCATGTATAATTTATACTAGAGCCTTTAATCACACATTTCTCATAGATTTCTTAAAAGCTCTCTGGTTGCTTGGCAGTTTGAACATCAGGTTTATGTGGGAATGTATGATTTATTTGACCATTGACAATAGTTTTGACAGTGGTTTGCTTTTCCCTATATCTTGTGGGCCTCATAATTTTGGGTGGCAAACTGGCCCTTGATTATAGAATTGTAGAAAATTAGTATTTATGGCTGAAAAAGTACATATCTCTTCTTCTTCTAGGATTTAATATGAGGAGGAAAATAGATTGAGTCAATTTATCAAAACTGAAGGAGGGTTAGATATGCTGGTGCCATATCACCATCAAACTGTCAGTGGATCTGGACTTGAATTTAGAGTGTGGTCAATGTGCTGCTTTCAACTTAGGATTCCCCTGTTTACCGGACCCTCCTTAGGAATCTCCCTCCACCATCTCCCCTTCTCTCACTGTACTTTAGAGACAGGATCTTGTCCAGAACGCAGCAGGCAGTCCTTCCATGACAGGGATACGGGGGTGGATCTTGTCATTAATCCTGCCTTGTGCCAGAGATAGCTGGGCTCTAATTCTGAGCCCAGGATAGTTTTCTACTTGGAGAGAGTTTTAATTTCTACCTTCCTCACCCTGCAGCACATCTGAACGGGTGTGTGTCAGTAAACTGGTTTTCCAAATGTTTGGACCAGTGGTTTAATGCTATTGTGCTGTAGGGAGAAGGGATACCTGGGAGGCTTCCTGCAGTAGCAGATGCTCCATTTCTTCAGGACTACATCCCTAAGGATGCTTCCTTTGGTCACTTGCTTTACCCATGTCTTTTTTGTGAAAACCATCAGAAAGAACCTTGTGAGTGAGTCTAAATTTACTGACTGTCTAAGGATCCTAAGGTTCTGGGCTCTTATGCTTGTCCACTCCTAGCCTTTATCAGTTCACTGAAACTTTATCAGTTTACTGATGGTTGGTCTCTTACCTGTTTCTAAGGCTTGTTGTTAAGCTTCTCGTGTTGCAGTGGTGAGTGGTGTTGGAAGAACCAGCCTAGGGCCAGTGTGTTTCACACGCAGTCATGTTGAACACCCTCTGGACACACACAGAACGGTACCATTCCCATTCCACCCAGCCAGCAAGTCCCTCAGACGTAACAGACCATGTTCCGCCAACAGTGCGATGTCTCTTGGCCTCCGCTGGTGCTCCTCTCAGTTGCTGGGACCAAAAGACCTGACAAGAATGGTTTAGAGGAAGAAAAATTTCTTTTGGCTCCTGGCTTCAGAGGTTCCATCATGGTCTGCCGATGGACCTCAGTCCCGACGGCTCTGGGACTGGGATGAGGCAGAGCACCACAGTGGAAGGATGTGGTGGAGGAATGCAGCTCAGGACACGGCAACTAGGGAACAGAGAAAGCTCCACTCACTGGGGACAAAATATAAAGGCACACGCTCAAGGACCTACTTCCTCCAGCCACACCCTACTTGCCTACAGTCACCATGTAACAAGTCCATATGGGTGGATCAATCCACTTATTAGGCTCTATCTCTCCTAACCCAATCATTCATTTCACCTCTGAAAATCCTTGCCTTGTCTCACACATAAGCTTCTGGGGGACACTTCATATCTAAACCAGAAAAGCTTGCAAGGCAGTCCTGTCCACACCCTGCTTAGGAGCAGATGAGAAAGTATTCAGACCACATGGACCTTTTGAGGCACTTCGTCCTTGGATCTCAGGCTACTTGATTATCCTTCCATCTTATTTCCATGACTGAGTCAAAAACATTGGCTTTGCTAATGCTGGATTTTTCTTGTTGTTGGAGTAAGAGTGACCCTCTTACCATTTTTTTAAATTTTTTTGTGTGTGTGGTGCTGGGGATTGAACCCAGGGCTTTTGCCTGTGAGGCAGGCACTCTACCAACTGGGCTATATCCCCAGCCCTCTTCCCATTTTTTATATCCTAAGGAGAAGACTATTCTAACAGTAAATTTTTACTTGCTCAATTTCCCACTTAGGAGTTACAGTATAACCGCAGTAGGTTTCTGTGTATAAGATGGAAATATATTTAGTTGGGTTATAAAATGGAGTTCGATATATTATCTGTCTCAGAAAGAAACATTGTAAATCATGTCTAATCTTGTTTACCAAAAGAAAAAGGGGAAAAAAACCAGTAAGGACCATTTTAAAAAAACAACCATGTTGTATTTCATTGGTGTGTGTACCTTTGGAATATTTCTGATACCTCTTTGGATGCTCATTGATTTCAACAAATCATATCTATATAGCTGAAACACTGTTGAGCATCATGGAGAAAGAAAAAAAAAACATGCCTGGCAGTGCCCATACTGTCATTTGTGTGACAAGAGAGAACATAAGGTTGCCAGGAATATTTTCATGTATTGCAACATACCCAAGTTCACAAAAATAAAATGAAATGAAATGGGAGAAGGAATCATCATCTCCAATGTTTCCAAAGTTTACTACTAACAAATATCCATGAAGATAAATGCAAGTGTGTCAATGTGTCTGCTCTGCTGTTTGTCTCCATTTGGAAATAGCCTTCGTGGGCACGGCTCATGGTTTACAGACATTTTGCTCTCTGAGCATGCTCTCTGATCTAATAAATGACAACAAAATTATGAGAGTGTTAAAATCCTACAGAAAGGGCATGCAATTATAATCAGTATAAGCCAAAGGTAAAAGAGCAAAGAAAAAGGATGGTAGATGGACTATGGAATAAATCATTCAAAGGTAAGAACAGTTCAGAAGAGCAAACGGGGGTGCATGTGCATTCACAAACATTGAAAAGAGAAGACAAACTTACTACCCAAATAAGTTTAAATTTTTAAATATTATATAAGATGATCAGATTTCTTTTTCCTATGCTTGGTGAGAAAATGAACATCCATATGGTACATTTTGAGCCACATTGAGCAAGATTGTCAAGGAACAAAGTGCAGCCTTCCAAACTGTGCCAGGATGCTGCATATCCAAACACGTGTCACACCATCAGGTAAGTCTCAAACAGTTATTTCTCCACGGATACTCTGAGGGGGGGCAACGTGAGCGCGACAGCCGAGCACGCCCTCCCACAATACTCAGCTAAATGCCACAGAAGGGCAGAAAACGCAAGGCTCCAATTAGAAATCTTGCAGATTTTAAGGTGTTTTCATTGTCTGTCGTCTCCTAATCTGTAAAAATAGATTAGACTTGAGGTAGAGAGAAGAGGGGAGGAATTAACTGCATACAAATATGTGCTGCATGTAGAGCCCGACAAGCAGAAAAGCAGAACTGAGTCACCCAGTGGAGCACGGGGCCGTGGGAGTCCTACTGTGACTCACACCAGCCTGGACTTCCTGCCAGGGGTGGATGGGAACCTCTGAAGGGGAGTGAGTCTCCTGGGTTGCAGTCACAGCACATCGGGGGGAAAAATGGATCTAGCACAACGGTAGCTGTCACTTAGTCATTTTAGCTCCCTTTCCATTCCCTACCTGTACACCAGTTCTCCCCAGGAGAGAACTGTGAGCCTCGGGAAAGAGGACACGGGTATGGAATACCTGAATACACCCAGCCCAGCGGTGGAATATTATTCTGAAGAATTACTACAAGAAGCAAGAAATGTCACCATCCATATTTATCCATCCCCTCTAGGCAGAGTAAATATGAACCATGGGCAAAGTAGTACCGAAAAAACATCAAAATCAAAGAAGAGGCTAGTCCATCGAAGATCATATGCAAATTAGCAGAAATAAATCTAATAAAACTAAAACTATTACAGAAATGAAAGTGGCATGACAGACTCAGAGTTGGGGTGACTAGACTTGAGCTCATGGCAAAGGAGGAAATGAGAAATGGGGAAGAGAAAGAAGGGACAATGTCTGCGGAGAAACTGATAGATTCTGTGATCTGACAACAGAAAGCCAATTCCGTAGGATTGGTGTTGTAAGAAAAAGGAAAGGTGTTCTTTTTGTTTTCAAAGATGAAATCCAGTTTCTTAGTCAAAGAACAACTGTGTGAACATTTGAAAGGGAAGCAGCAGGTCAGGATGGTCAGTTCAGCCTAAGTCACACCCCAGTGAAGTTACAGAACTTGAAATATTTCAGAAATAAAAAACAAGGAACCTTTGGTTCTCTTAGCTGAAATCTCAGTCTCGCACAAGGGGACAAGAGAATTGATCTCAGACTTTCCCACACAATCCCTTAATAGCGAAAAAGGGAGAAGAGTAATATCTATGAAGTGGGTAAAGAAGAACGTAACAGAGAATTCTTTTCCGGGCAGGAGTGTTCTTTTTGTTTTCCAGAGCATGGCCCGTCTGTTTGTGGGGGAAGATCAGAAGATGTGGGAAGTGTTGGTAACTGGTGCTCTGGGCTGGGTGCAGCACGAATCAGCGAAATAAAAGACAAGCAGAGTTGTTTTGGAACAACCCATGGCAACAATAACAGCAAAAAGTGGCTGTGGGTTGGAGCAGAGATCATCTGTGTAGAAGGAGCACACGGCGGATTTCTCACATCCAGTTGTGCTTCTCTTCTGAGACAGGTCCCCGGGGGCACCCACTCAAACCTGGGTGTCCTTCACGAAGCCCCAGGGGAGCTGAGTGCACCAGGTCTTCTCCCGAGTGGCTGCTTCCTGGGAAAAGACACTCGAACAATTTTTCATAAAATAGATCTGTATGTGCAGGATGATGGGGAAGGATGGGGAAGAAGGCAGCAGAATCTGCCTGGGGAAGAAAATTGGAATTTTATTTTATGAAAATGGAAAAGGAAAAATCATTTGATAAAAATAAAAGTTTTTTTTGCATACCTTCTGTTTCCTAAAAATGTATTATGAGAGTTTACGAGTTGGATTGGTTGGGGGTGAAGGAAGGACAGAGAAGATTAAAGGAGGTATTAAGGAATAAAACAACTCAAAGCAAAGAGGAAGAAAGAATAATGATTTCACATAATGGAATCCATCCTGGGAGGAATCCTCTGCTGTCAATTGGTGCTGATAATCCTAGCCAGAATTTTATTTGTAACAAGAAGACAGTGATAAAAGTTCTTATAGACGGCACGTAAGTTATTATCTTTAAACATGATAGTTAAGCCTCAATAGCACCAGTCTTATTTTCTTAAAGTATTATATAAATGCTCCTGCCTAATAATGACATAAAAAATTCATGCAAGTAAATAAATAGCAGCTTATACAATGCAGGCCTGGCCTCCAGAGGCAGGAGTAGAGGCCTCTTGATCTTCTCCCTGTTTATTTCTCGAACTCCCCAAATTCCCAGACCAGAGCCTGCATGAGGCTGTGTGGTACAGTTGTCTACCCTTGCCACAGAGGACGAATCCCAAGATGTCTGGAAGCACTTTCACTTCAAAGACTGCTGAACTCTCTACATTAACTCCCCGCTCCCCATAGATCCTAGCATCCTAAGCATACAGTTTTTTTTTTTCCTTTCCTTAATAAGTGGAGAATCTGCACCTTTTTACTTAACGGTAGCACTTGATGTCATCTCTTTGGCATTAATTGCCATCATCAGCATTCTTGTGCTTTGGGAGTAACCACTAAACAAAATAATTGCACTTAGTTGCTAAGTAAAGTAAGAGTTATCTGAACACAACCACTCTGGTACCACCATGGTGGAACAGATAACTTAGATGACTACGAAGTAACGAAGGGGTGGGCAGCTCTGTCCAGTGTACATAGGCGGGACAGAAGGATGATTTACATCCCAGGGGACAGGAGGCTGATGATACTCAGAATGGCAGTGTTATGGTTTGGATGTGAGGTGTCCCCCAAAGCTAATGCAGGGATGTTCAGAGGTGGAGCGAGGCAGCCTCACCAGTCCACCCTCGTCCGAATGGACCTACTGGGTGGTGACCATGGGCAGGTGGAGCATGGCTGGAGGAGGAGGGTGCCTAGGGGCCTGGCCTGGTAGGGTGTATCTTCCGGGCAGCCCCTGTTCCTGTCCCCTCTCTGCTTCCTGGCTGCATGAACGGAGCAGCAATTCCTTCACCACACCCTTCCGCCATGATGCTGTGCCATGCTGGGTCCCGAGCAATGGAGTCGGCCCCGCCTGGACTGAGCCTCTGAAGCTGTGAGCCCAAGGAATGTTTCCTCTTCTGAGTTGGTCTTGTCAGGTGTTTTGGTAACCGTGATGAGAAGTGATGAACTCTTAGACATAGCTTATTTCTGGAACTTTCCCTGTAACATTTTCAGACCATACTTACCTGCAGGTCACTGAAACCATGGAGAAGGGTGGATGAATGAGTTTCTAAAGGTGCAGTTTCACAGGGATGAACATTCAGCCAGCAGAGCGGTCCCTGTCCTTCCTTCTCCCTCTCCACTCAGCAGGAGGGGCACGTGGCCGTGGATGGATAACCCAGAGAAGACCCCGCGTCTCCCTCTTCATTCTCTCTCAAGGGCCTGTGTGGGGCCAGCTTTCCTTGCAATGGCTCATCAGCTCAGCCTCAGGCACCGGGCCCAACAAGTTCTCTTCTTCTTTAAGTTAAAGTCCTGCAGGGAAGACTGAAGAGTATGGCATTCAGGCATTTCTTCCAGAAACATCAAGAGACTAGATCTATGATTAAAAGAATAGATCAGCATCCATTCACTCAGCCAGGGAGGAGTAGTTGCACACTGGGCCCGATTTCTAGCTAATTTTGAATTCCGTTCACCACTAATGTCCTTTGTACACGGTCCTTTTGTGCGAGTGGGAGTGAGAGGATGAGGCTCCGGGGTTTGTTTCATTGGGAGCAGAGGGGAAGACATGCCGGGGAGTCACACAATGCTGCTGTCACGTTAGGCCACCGAGGTTTCTCACCCCAGATTTGCCATTACTGTGGGGTGTGCCTTCGATACCCATTTTGAGTGGCACTTCAGCTTCAATGGAGTTACAGAGCATTTCTAAAGAATGTGATCTCCCAAGTATCGTCACACTGAATAAGTCTGAGTGCCAGAACAGTCACTCAGAGTTGTTTCCATGAATTCTTCCAGTGCTACAATTGCAAATTTTCTTGCCCCCATCTGAAAGTTAATGAATCAGAGCCTGGTGTACTTAAAGAAGTTGAATCATTTTGCAGTACACGCCAGGGGAAACCGACTCAGGGGGTTGCTTGTACTCAATCAGGCCTTTAAGAATTGCCTCTAAGTCTGGAATTTTAAGTGATCCCCATTTGATGATGCGCTGGAATTTCCTGGCTGCTCGATAAACCAGTATTTCATTTTCTCAAGTTCTCTTTAGGGGATGTGGGAGGAAGAAGAGATGGAAAAGCCTGTAGACATGGGATGAGGAGCAACATTTTGGGAATCTCTCAAACAAGCTGCAGCGAAACATTACAAAAACACCCACAGACTGGAAAATGAAGAAACAAAGTGAATGTCACTTGTGCCTTTGCCATTTCCCTTCAGAGTGAAGCTTTCCTAAATTTCCCTCAAATATTCACATGAAAAAAAAAATTGGAAACTTGGGAGTAATCTAAATATTCTCTGCAGCCAATAAAAAGGATGGTATGGGTATATATGGGATGGAATGAGAAAATGTCCACACAAGTTCAAGTGAATAAACAAGATTCTTGAACAGTCAAAAAAGGAAGTAAACAAATGAGTGAAACAGAGGAATGCATGCAATTGAATAAAGATTCTCAGTCCTTCTTTGGGCATAGACTATTAATGAGATAGAAAAGAAAATCAAAATATAATTTCATATATCTAAATCCTAAATCCTGTAGCAAGTATTGGAGAAAGAATAAAAACTTGAAGATTAAAAAACCATAGTTTAGGGGCTGGGGCTGGGGCTCAGCGGCAGAGCGTTTGCTTGCCTTGCATGTGTGAGGCCCTGGGTTCGATCTTCAGCAGCCCATAAAAATAAGTAAATAAAATAAAGGTTAAAAAAATCCATAGTTTACAATGACATTTGGCCTTCCACAATAGTATTATCATGTGTGCTAAAACTCTCATCACTGATTGCAAAGTGAGGCATGTAAAACCATAGGAGAGGCCCCAGTGACATTTTGACCATGTCTTCATTTCAGAACCTAGTGCAGGTTGCCTGGCTTGCAAACTTGACTCTGCACCTGCTCACTGCATGCCTTGGGCATTTCTTAATGTATTAGAATAATGACAGTTGCACCAGGTACTTGGTTGCATCTCCTCGGCCTCCAGGAATGCCTCCAGCAGAGCATCCCCAATCACTTTCTACTTTGCTCTTCCTGGAAATGTTCCTGGCTGTGAGAATGTGCTGCCCCTCTCCAGGAGGTGAGCACAACGGGAAGTCAGTGCCTTGGGAACACCTCCACCCAGGGGGAGCAGGTTTAGCAGGCAGCTGCCCACTGTCCAGTCACAGTGGAAAAGCTCTGACTTGTGCTTCAAATGGCATTTCAGAAGGTCCTGGAAAGAGATAACCCCCAGTTGCCAACTGCAGTATAAGCTTATTACAGTCCTTTCCCGCTTCTCCCTGCCCCACTCACAATATTGCTTGTAATAACCTCTCAGATAAACTATTCATACCCCAAAAGTCTTCTCTGAAATCCAAGCTACGGCAAAAGCCTTTACCTTATGGAGTTGCCATGACAACTACAGGAAATGATACAGGTGAAGAAATGAGCTCCTACCCCAGTACATGGCCAAAAAAATATTGACTCTAATGACATCAGAGATACTAGACAATGCATATGACACTGGAATATTCAAAATAAGCAATTACATGGAAGAAGCTTCTAAAAATATGCCTCCATTATAACACGATTTTCAATGTGTTTACTCACAATTGTGAAATGCAGAATTCTTCCAGTTCCCTCACGGCTGCAGCTGAGATGAAATGCAAATACATTCGTTCTTCAAGTTATCTTAAAATTCATAAGCACTAATTTTCACACCCACAAAACCAATTTCCATGTTTCAGCCTTCTTCTATTTCAGTCTACTAATTTTACAGCTAAAAATCCCGAAACAAAGGAAAGTTCCTTGACTTGGTCCAGACCACATTCTAACTGAGGTTTCTATCTTTTGGCCCAAGGTCTAGTGTTCTTGGTGTCATGCCACCTCCCACAGGTTGGATTGAAAAGATACTCAGGAAAATGAAGATGTGCATTGCCAAGTGGTGCTGATCCTGGTGTGGACGAAGGGGTGGGAGGCTAAGCTATTGAAGGACATTGATTCACAATCTGTGTTTTATATATCTTCATATTTTCAATACTTTTCATTAAAAATGAAGCCCATTCATGAGGTGGTGCCCTCGTGACTGATAAATCTCTCCCATTAGGCCCCATTTCCCAACACTGCCGCATTGAGGATTAATTGTTTAATCTGCAAATCAGGGACACTTTGTACAATACCATTCCATATTTAACCTCAAAATTTGTGTTTTTCTCACATATAAAATATTTATTTCATCCCAATATCCCCCAAATGTAATATTGACTCCAAAGTCTGAGTGTAATGTCTCATCTAAACCAGATAAGGATGAGAATCAAGGCCGTATTCATCCTGAAACTGCAGATAGTAACCCCTATATACACTATTTTTTTCCAGTTATTATAAAGCTTAACTTATAAATTAGATGCAGTAAAACATTTATTCTTCATAATTTCACTGGTAGATAATTTTTTGTATGTCTTAGCAAATTCAGCATGCAATTTTTTTTTCTTTTCCTTACAAAGTCAAGAACTTTTCCCATTTCCTTAAAGAAAGTGCTGTATGGCTTCTCTTTGACACATCTAAATTGCCAGAATCACTGCTCTTGTGTTCTGGGGTCACCATTAAATAAAATGAGATTAACTCAAACATACCCCTTTGATACCATGACCGTGTAACTGATAACTGAGACTACTACTAAATGACTAATAGGAGAGTAGCATATACAGCATGGATATGCTGGACAAAGTGATGATTCATGCCCCAGATGGGATGGAGTGAGATAGGATCGATTTCATTATACTACTCAGAATGGTACATGATTTAAATCTTGTAAAATTTTTATTTCTGGAAATTTTCATTTCATATCTTCAGATCATGGGTTATGGGTAACTGAAACTATGAAAAGTGAAACTATGGATAAGCAGAAGCTACTGTAAATTCTATCTTAATATTTTTTAAATTGTAGATAGATCTTAATTTTATTTATTTCTATGTGGTGCTGAGAATTGAACCCAGTGCCTCACACATGCTAGGCAAGAGCTCTGCCACTGAGCTACAACCCCAACTGCAAATCCATCTTTAAATCCCTTCTCTGTTTACTATAAGCAGTTAAGAGAAGACATACATCACCTGAATACTTCGCTGCTTAGAAATATGAGAGTTCATTATTCTTCAGCTCTGTTTCGATAAAGTCCTAATACATTGACACAATTCAGAAAGTTCTTTGCTGCTGCATAACTTTCTGGTTTAGATGAGACATTACACTTAGAAAAGATGACCTTTCTTCTGGTTTCTAATGCCTTTTCCTCCTTTTCATCTGAGATCTCATCAGAATGGCTTACATGGAAAGAACCAGAACCATCAAGGCTTGCCATCGGAGAAAATTCCCGTTTATTGAGGAACAGCTCTGCATATTTATAGAGCCGGGGGTGGTTTGACAGTTGGCATGGGGTGTTTTTTTTATTGGTGGGTAAGGATCAGGTGAGCAGCAGGGCTAGTCTGATTGGTGGGTAAGGATCAGGTGAGCCAGCAGGGCTAGTCTGATTGGTGGGTAAGGATCAGGTGAGCCAGCAGGGCTAGTCTGATTGGTGGGTAAGGATCAGGTGAGCCAGCAGGGTAGTCTGATTGGTGGGTAAGGATCAGGTGAGCCAGCAGGGCTCACCATTGGACGGCTCTTCTTGGGGGATGGGGAAGTTAGTCTTTGGAGCTGGGGTGACTCCCAACATACATTGTATTTCTATGAACATTTTGCTCATGACCACTTAGGTGATCTCCAACAAGATTCAGGCTTTCTCTAGAGATTTTCTCTTCTTCTGAGTCTTCATCAGAATCACATTAAATGTTCCATTCATGGAAATACAGGATTTTTTCAGCTTTCACTTCAATATGGTTCTATGCTGTACTCATTTACCAGTTCCGAAACTATTTCCACCATTTGTACAGAGTTGCTTTAGCAACCCCACACTCTGGTACCAGTTTTTGTCTTAATTTGGTTTTGATTTTGTTTTCCTGCTATAACAGAATACCTGAGACCAGGTAATTACTAAGAACAAAAAATCATTTCTCATTTCTGGAGTTAGGGACATTTAAGATCAAAGCATTGGTAGATTTGTCCTCTGATACCAAGACGGCACCTCATCACTGAAATCTGGAGACGAGAACATGTGTTCTCACATGGCAGAAAATTAGGAAAGAGAGACAGAGAGAGAAGGAAAGAGAGAAAGAACAACCGCTCCTACAAGTCCTTTCTATAGCAGCATTAATCCATTCATGGAGACAGACCTCATGACATAAACACCTTCCATGAGTACCCACCTTTCCACACTGATTCATTGGAGGTTAAATTTCCAATACATGAAATTTGGGGGACATATTCAGACCATAAGGGTAGCTAATGTTTTAGTAGTGTGGGTACTTGGAAATAGCTTGACTTGATTATCTGTAACAAACAGGCCTAAGGAAGAAATATAAGGGGGTGGGGATGGGGGAGGGGGACAAAATGTGAAGATGTCCATTTCAGAGGAGGCACTAGATAAGAGTAAAGAAGGTGATCTACTTGTGGACATCAGTCATCTCTTCCCTTAGCCTCTCCAGATGTTCAGTGGGTCCTGTGTCAACATGGATTAGACTATGCATGGAAACAACATGAACTCCCCTGCCAAGGCTGATCCACCTGCCGACCACTACCATTGATTGCCTAACCTGCCAACAGCAGAATTCAATCCTGAGCCCTTTTCATGAGACCAGTCCGCGAGAGCACCACCTAACAGTAAGTGGCAGGCTGGTTATATGGGATTCCATTTATTATGGAAGGAGTGACCATTGGTCCTTATTAAAATAACAACATGCATAGTGTCACTTACCACAAGTAATATTGTACATGAGACTTTTGCACATCATTTTAAAAAATCCTGGTGATTTACCTGTTCAACCTTTGTACCCTGACCCCTATCCCTGAATCTCTGGCAACCACTGTTTTTTTTTTGTTGTTGTTCGTTTTTTCCACTTTCTCATAGCTTTGCCTTTTTCAAAAGGCCACATAGTTGGAATCTTATAGGCGTTTCAGACAGGCATCTTTTACCTGGCAATATGCACTTAAGACCAATGTCTTTATGTAGCCTGAGAGATCTTCCTTAACATTACTGAACAATATTCCATTAAATGGATGTACAACAATTTTGCTTATCCATTCACTTATTAAAAGGTATCCTGGTTGTTTCCTGTTTTTATTTTATATTTTATTATTTTTTTGCAGTTTGAAATAAAGCTGTTATAAATATCCACGCTAGGGGTATTGTGTGGATGTGTTTGCAATCCAATTGAACAAAGCTACCATTTTTATCTTAACATTATATCCTGCAAAGTTGCTATAATCATGCATTAATTCCAGGAACATTTTTGTCAAATCCATGGGATTGTCAACACATATAATCATATCATCTATGAACAAAATTAGGTCTATTTTTTGCTTCCAGACTACATGCCTTTTATTTCTTCTTCTTGTCTTGTTGTCTTCACTAGGTCTTCCAATGAGAGGTTGCATATGGATGGTGAAAGAGGACATCCTTTCTGTTCCCAAAATCTGGGGGAAAGTATCTAGTTCTCAGTATTAAATATGATGTTAGCAGTAGAATTTTGTATATATCCTTACCAAAATTAAGAAGTTTCACTATTTATGGTTCATTGAGAGTCTTTCCATGAGTGGGTGTTAATTTTTTTAAAAAATGCTTTTCCTAAATCCATCATTATATATATATTTTTTCTTTTTAGTCTATTGGTATAATGGATTAAATAGATTGGTTTCAAAATGCTGAAATACCTTTGCATACCTACAATAACTTCTTCTTGGTGACAGTGCACAATTAATTCTGTACATTGTTGGATTTGATTTGCTAATATTTTGTTAAAGGATGCTTGTGCTTATGTTCATATGGGAGTATGATTTGCAGTTTTTCTTTCTGATTATGTTTTTCTTTAATTTTTTATCAGGATAATGCTGTATTAACATTAATTAGCAGGCATTGCCTGTGATTGAATTTTCTAGAAGAGATTATAGAGAATTGATGTCATTTCCTCCTTAAAAATTTGATAGGATTCACTAGTAAAAACACTTGGGCATGGTACTTTTCTTTATTGAAATATTTTTTAATTAATTAATTAATTTTTTATTCTAATTTGTTTTATATGATAGCAGAGTGCATTACAATTCATATTACACATATAGATCACATTTTTTCATATCTCTGGTTGTATATAAAGTAGAGTCACACCATTCGTGTCTTTATACATGCACTTAGGGTAATGATGTCCATCTCATTCCACTGTCTTTTCTACCCCCATGCCCCCTCCCTTCCCCTCCCACCGCTTTGCCCTATGTAGAGTTCATCCAAACCTCCAGACCCATTATGAATCAGCACTTATATCAGAGAAAACATTTGGCATTTGATTTTTTGGGATTGGCTTACTTCACTTAGCATTATCTTCTCCAGCTCCATCCATTTACTTGCAAATGCCATGATTTTATTCTCTTTTAATGCTGAGTAATATTCTGTTGGTCTATATACCACATTTGCTTTATCCATTCATCTACTGAAGGGCATCTAGGTTACTTCCACAGTTTAGCTATTGTGAATTGTGCTTTTAATTATTGATTTTATTTAATTAGTAAATATAGAGATATTCAGATGATGTTTCTCTTTGTATAAATTTTGGCATATTTGTCTTTTCTGGAATTGGTCAGAATTAAGTTGTCAGATTTGTGGTTATAGAGTTATTCATACCATTCCATAATTCTTTCAATATCCATGGTGCAAATAGATAAAAAAACTGTTAATGGATAATAACAACTCCTCCTTCATATTTTGTGTACGCTCTTTTGCTATGGAAGGCTAGGTAAATTTTATCAATTTAATCAATCTTTTTGAAGAACCCTCTTTTGGTTACCTTTACTTTCTTAATCTTTTATGTTTTCAATTTCATTGGTTTCTACTTTACTGGATTAGCTATTTTTCTGCTCATGTTAGGCTTAAATTCTGCCTCTTTCTCTTGCTAGTAGCGTGGAAACTTAGATTATTGCTTGTAACAATCTGATTCCTAATCTAAGCACAGATTTCTCTGAACCTCCCACATTTTGATGAGTTGTATTTTTATTTTTATTTAGTTCAATCATTTTCTAATTTCTCTTTAGCTACATATTTGACACAGGGTTGTTTACAAGGATGTCTTAAATTTTCAAATAATGTGGAGTTTTCTAATTTTCTTTCTGTTATGTATTTTTAATTGGATCATTTTATAATCTGGGGACAAACTTCGTCTGATTTTATTATTTTAAGTCAGTTATGATGTGTTTTAGGACCCCAAATATCACTTTACTTGATGCAGCTCCCATGTGAGGTTAAGATGAATGTGCATGTTTGCTGTGTTAGAGGTTCTATAAATGTCAATTTGATCAAGTTAATTGATAGTGCTGTGCAGTTCAACTGCATTCTAAGTAATTTTCTGCCTGCTCAATTTATCAAATTACTGAAGCAGGCATTCAGAAAGTCTCCAGTTATAACCACCGATGTGTCTGTTTCTCATTTCAGTTCTATTGGTTTTGCCTTATATATTTTGATAGTTTTACTGAATTGTCTTGTGTTTCCTAGAAAATTGACTCCTTGGTTAGTATGTAACGCATGTATGACTTGTAATTTTCCTGTTTCTAAAGTCTGTATTGTAATATATTAACATAGATACTTTGAGCTTTCCTTTGCTGAGATTCCCCAAATCTTCTCTACCCTTTACATTCAACCTGAGTCTTTATGTTAAAAGTAGGCTCCTTATAGACTACATAGTCTGGTGTTTTTATGTGCTATGACAGTTTATTTTAATTGTTTATCATTAATAAGATCAGATGAATTTCTATCATTTTCATAACTGTTTTCTATTCATTACATTTTCCCCTATTTTTCTACCTTTTTGGATTTTTATTGAACATTTCACATGATATCGTTTTATCTTCTCAGCATATCAATTGTACTTCCTTTAAAAACATGAGCAGTTTCCACATGGATGCAGCATATATTTTTAACTAATATAAATCCACCATAAGATAACACTGTGGTGCCTCAAACAGAGTTCAGGTGACTTCTAACAGTGGATCCCTTAAGGTATTGCTTTCAGTCATTTCACTTTCCATAGGCGGCAATGACCCAACACAGCGTTCCTATTATTACTTTAAATAAGAAGTTACCTCTTAGAAATACAGGAATAAGAAAAACAAAACAAAAATCCTCTTATTTATTCTTTCATTTGTACTTGTTCTTTGTCAAGACAAGAATTGCAGAATAATATGGTTTTCCTTTTCCCTGAAGAATTACTATGGAAGGCCTTGTCTACTGAGGATGAATTCTTTGAGTTTTTGTTTGCCTGAGCACTGTGGTTTAAATATAAAGTGTCCCCCAAAAGCTCATGTGTGAGACAGTGCAAGAACATTCAGAGGCAAGATGATTAGGTCATGGGAGGTGTAACTTAATTGATAGCTAAATCCACTGAGATGGATTGCCTGGGTGGTAACTGTAAGCAGGTAGAGTGTGACAGGAGGAGGAGGTGGTCACTGGTGGGCACGTCTTTAGGGTTTATATTTTGTCCCTGGTGAGCAGAGCGCTCTCTCTCTCTCTCTCTCTCTCTCTCTCTCTCTCTCTCTCTCTCCTTCCTGATTGCTATGTCCTGAACTATTTTCTTCTTCCCCATTCTTCTGCCACGATGCTCTACCTCACCTTGGCCCCAATGATGGCTGGTTCTGAGACCTCTGAAAACATGATTCCCAAATAAATTTCTTCTTCTCTAAAATTTTTCTTCTCAGGTCTTTTGGTCACAGTGACATAAAAGCTGACCAAAAAACAGAAACTGTCTTAGTCTATATTCTGTTGCTATAAAAGAGACTTGAGATTGATAATTTATAAAAAAAGGTAAGTATATTTGGCTCATGATTCTCAAGACAGATATCCAAGAGCATGGTGCCAGCATCTGCCCAGCATCTGGCTGGCGTTTCTTGCTGCATTAGAACATTGCCAGGGCATAACCGCAAGAACTGGTAAGGACGGACCTCGGAAGCCACCTTGGTTCTGCAGCAGACCCTTGTCCCCTTGCCCTGTCACGTGATGGATGTCCTATGACAAACTTTCCCACTTCACGTTATTATATGGAGCCGTGTAGGTTCAGTGACAATAACTTCTGCTTTCCTTCCCCTGGTTTTTATTATGCAGATGTTCTTGGGTTATAGGTAAGGCGGACATTTTTCCAACTGGGAAGGATTTGCTCCTGTGGAGCTTGTCCCAGGCCCTAGGCTTTTTCTTGTTAGCATCTTTAATTGCGCGGTGAGCCTTTTTTTTTTTCCCCAGAAATTCCTTAATCTCAAGGATTTTGGTTTAACAATAACACATATAAAGTACATGCGAAAAAAATGTTTATTATCGAGGCATTCCACTGTGGCTGAGTAGAAAAAAACAAACCTAAATTCAGTTTCCCCTGCTATACTCTCAGCAACAGAGAATGCTTCTGTGACCTAAAGTGTGTGAGGATTTTTCCCAACCATCTAGCAAGATGGATTCTCTGGCCGACTCCAGCTAGGTGCTCCAACTCAAACCCGTTCTGACACTCTGCCTGGAGACAGTGTCCGATGCCGCACGTTGAGAGCTCGGTTTCACAAGACCACCCTCCCCCCATCTCCGGCATCAGATGCCAATCACAAGTCCAGGCCTCTGGTCTCATCAACCAGCTGTAAATCAGAGTTTGCAGAACTTCTTCCTCAGCTTCAATCAACTTGCTCCTTCAGCTCACAGAACTTGGGGAAGCACATTTGCTAGTTATTACTAAGAATACTGCATCAGATTGAATGAAAAACAGATTGAAGAGATGAATAGGACAGGTGTGGACACAGGGGTGCAGAACTTCCATTCACTCTTGGGGTGCACCACCTTCCAGAAGCCTCCTTATGTTCCGCTCTCCAGAAGTTTCCCACACCCAGTCGCTCTGGAGGAAAACACTGTCCATGGAAAATCAACTCAAGCTTCAGCTGCGCCTCCCTCCATGGAGGTTGGGGGTGGGGTTGAAAAATCCCCGTCCTCAAAACCCAGAGCTGATTCCCCAGGTGAACAGCTTCCCTCCTCCTGTGTTATCTAGGAACTTCCCCTAAATTAACTCGCCAACAAGGTAAAAGTAGTTGTGTTTAAAAGAACTTTGGTCAATAATGAAAGGTCTTTCTTTGACTTTGTTTTCTGAAATTGTTCTGGAGATGCTTCAGAAACCAAAACCGAAAAAAAAAGTTTCAGAAAAACTTTTCTTACTTCTCTAGTCACTTAGGAATTAACAAGGGTTAATTCTTCCTCATTTTCACAGGTTTTATGGTTAGGAGGAATTATCCTTATCTTCCAGAATCTGTGAAAAGGGTCACAAAATCTCTCTCTTCATCCTCACTCCCTCTTATCTAGTTATTTCCTGTCTGCATTTCCTGGCAGATAACAGGTAGTTTGCCGAGGAATGTGACATATACCAGTTCACTTAGGCCAGGCAGAACTGCAGATAAATTGCTTTTTGGCAAAGAAAGCAAGCAGGGGTCCACACAGTGGGCCCACTTTATGGAATTCTTCTGTTAATCTCATGTTCCCACCATTCATATTTTTCTGTTCCCTAACACCTGGTAGTTGTAATCCAGGCAAATACAAATTTCTTTATTTCAATATGAATTTCTAATATCTCTAACACTGAGTTGGATAACACACACACACACACACACATACACACACACGACACAAGGGCTAAGAAGGGGCTAAGGCAGGTCTTTCAGTAGTTCAGAGGCCAAACTGAGAGCAAAGGCAGAGAGCAGATATGCATGCCAAGAGTCACTGTAGGTGGTCCCAGAAGATGAAGAACCAGCCAAAAACTGTTCAGGGTGCAGAGTTGCTAAAGTGTGGAAAGTTATTCTAGGCCATGGTCCAGATGGAGGGCAGTTTCAGAGTGTCAGCCTGCCATCTCTGCTGGGAGGGGGCCGTGTGTGGTCCTCATGGCCAGAGAAACTGTGCTCTGCAGAAGTCTAAAGATTTCTTGATTCTGAAGTTCTCGACTGTGGTGTGTCTCAGGAGCAAGGCTCGTGATGAGGAGTAACCAGGTGATGGGGTCAGGGTGCCGCCATGGTCTTGGGTCACTCCTCCTTCTGTGGGCCTGGAGTGAGGGGTTGCTTCATTCAGTGGTCTGCAGTGTTCCATAAGCTCATGGACCTGGTTTTGAAGCCGGAATTGGACAGGCAGGGAGTGTAGACAGGTAAGTCGGGTCAGGTCACATCAAGGAGGCCAATTTGAGTGAGTCCAGGAAGTTGGAAACTGTCCCCTGAGGGACTGAAATGCCTTCAGAGCCCTTCCTCTGCTTTTATCAAGATCACCTGGCCCTGCTCCAATCTGTTGCCAAGGTAACCTGTCCCAGGAATTGCCCCTCCCTACAGGGAGTGGTAAAGTTGTTAAGGCTGCTCCATGGGCCCTTCCCCTGTCCATCTGCTTCTCACCTTTTGGCCATCCCACCTGAACATCTCCTGGGCCTAGTCACTCACACAGGAAGGAGAGAGATAAGGGGAAGAGAGCAGAAGAAAGGAGGCCTAGGACATATAAAAAAGACTGAACGCCCCACTTCTTGGGATACCAGGATGCCAGCTATGGCCCCCTTCTCCCTCCCGGGAGAAGTCTATGTGACCCCCCTTTTAAATGAACCCTGCTTTGTATGCTGGCCTCGGCGTGCTTCTCTAACGTTCAGACCTCACCACGGGGGGAGCAGGACTCGCCACCAGTAACTGGTGGTGTCAGTTTTCATGATGAGTCTAATACGTCCACGCATCCATGTGCCTCTGATCAATCTGATAGGTTCCTGGGTGGTCATTTTTATTAGCACGATTCCTTTACTTATCAGTTGGTGTCCTCTGTTGTCCCAAGCAGATGGTGGTGGTTTACTTGAACAAACAAGGTGTGCAAGGCCATTTCCACCTCAGCCCTTCAGCTCAAAATGGAGTTGCTGAGGGCAACCACTGCTTAGCCAAATGGGGTCACTCAAGTTTAGGCGCAGCCTGGAGACTGCCATTCTGTAGCTCCCCGAGCACCCCAGAGCCAGGCACAGCCTGCTCCTCGGTGGCCATTTCTCAGACACCCCATTCTTTAATGGAGCTCAATGTTTGCTCAGACTCTCCGATTGGCTCATAGGTTCCTGATCATCCCCATCCTCCTGGCTTGGCTCAGAAACTTCCAGGTTCTTTCTAATTCTGACTCCAGACCATCTTCTTCCATTTTCCTTCCAGTTTCTAGGTATCACAGCCTTAGTCCATTTCATGCCTATCTTTGGGGCCTTTAGATTGATTAAAAATAAACTTATGAAAATGTATTTAAGTCCTTAAGACATTTGAGCTTTTTTAATCTATAAATTCATAATATTCTATTTTTTGCACACATATTTGCTTTCCTTAATGAGTTTCTAAATGAAGTGAATTTTCCTATAAGTAGTATTCTCTACACTATTAAAATAATTAAAATATCATATCACAAATGTATTCTAAAAATACTTTTTTGTATTACTCAATCTCCTATCTGCCCGAGCTGATTTTTATACACCAAAGTGATTTCTTTTTCTTCAATAAGTTTTGATAAATTCACACAAAGAAAACTGAGAATTAAGAGTATGTCCCTTTTACCCAGAAAATTAGTCTATTTTTCAGCCTCCCTTTAATTAGTAGGAAATTACACTCTTTCCCATTTTCTGAGTTTTTCTAAATTAAGTGAGCTAGGTGATAAAGAGAAGCCACGGAAAAGCTTCGGTTCCAGCTCATCAAATTTAATTTTAATTATGAGCAGTTAATCAAAATCAGGCCCTGGAGGAAAGGCACAGTGACTGGGATTACTTGGAAGAGAAAATAGAAGGTTCCGGAGGTGAGGGAACACTGGGCGATGGTGAGCTCTTCCTGGGCCTGAGGCACAGCGGGGAGTCCAGGTGAGGTGTGGAGATAGCTCCTTTGGGTCCCAACCCAATCACAAAATGACTCCCTTGGTCACGTGACCCGAAGTTGTCTTTAGAAGCTGCATCTCTGTTGAAGTTCCCGCAGACTGTTTAACCTTGGCTAAAACATTGCCTTGGTGGAGAGCTGGGATGTGGTAGGTCAAGAGCCAACATTACCACTAAGCCGTGGTTAGGGACTTCCTTTTGTATTGTGACTACAAAATTCTGTGGTGCTGGGCATTGAACGCAGGGTCTTATGCATTCAAAGTAAGCGCTCTACCAACTGGGCCAGATCCCCAGCCCTGAGACTATAGCCTCTTCTATATATAGTTCCACTGTAGTGGAATACGTCCTTCAAGGTAACTTAAATCCATGTTGCCCGCCATGGCCACACATGTTTGGTTCAGAATAAACTATTTTTATCCTCCTTAAAGCAGAGTCATAATAATGTTACAAAAGTCCTCAAAATCTGTCATTAATCTTCACACCGATTCTCTAAGGTGAGCGCTCTCAGCTCACAGAGGCTGGTAGTAGCTGAGGAACTTTCCAAAGACCACACGGCTACTCCATCACTGGGTCAGGATTTCTGCCCAGATCTTCTGATTCCAAGGCCCAAGGCTCATGGTGTTCACTAACTTCCCTACCCTTCTTTTTCTCCCCGAGTACCAAGAGAGACGAGTGGCCCACCGTGAGCTAGAGCCTATTTATTCATGTGAATCCACAACAACTGTATCAGTGTTTCTGGGGACCCCAGCTGGAGGCTGACTCTGGGGGTCCTAAAAATCCAGACTCAATCACCTACAGCATCAAGAGTTCATTTGATGAAGATAAAACTGATGGTGAAGCAAGAAATGAGGTTATCCTCATTTTGGCCAAAACCTGTCTAGAAATCTCTCACACTGACAACAAATTCCATGTTTTATGGTGGAAAACAGAAGTGCGGAGCCAAGGGCTTTGCAGATGCATCTGCCGTCTGCTCAGGCTCTGTGGGTTTGCAAATACGGGTGGCAGGTTCTGCACGCATCCTCCTGGCACCTGGGATTGGGGGGCGGAGGGGCAGCTTCTCTTCAGTTTTCATAGGAAGCCAGGGTTGAGGAATAACTTAAAAGAACAGGTTAAAAGAACCAGGTGATGTTAATCTGGACAATTGCTGGGTCTTTTCAAATTTTCCACTTCTGAAGGACCCCCGCATTATACCAGGATTCCTGTCCAGTAGACATGGTTCTGGAAGGGGATGGGGGCCCAGGGTCCGAAACCCCAATGAGATAACGGAAAATATGAACATTTCATAAAATTTCTGAGCAGAATGATCAATTTCCAGAATAATGGCTTACGAGTAAAATTGTCATTGAAGTTCAATATCCAGGATCAGAAAATAGGGGTAAAATTATGACCAATTGAAATTATGGTCAATTGATTAACCTAAGTAACTTGAAAGAAACTGACCCACATAAAATTTCAGCTGATATTGTAGGCCTGCAAAGATAATCATTTATATCTGTCTCTATTTAAATAATGTGCTTAGCTTGAATACTAAAGAATGTCAAAAACATGATTTTTGACGAGTATTTTCTTGTAGCTCAGAATGATCATAAACCCCAGTTGCACCATTCTTCTGCATGTAGTTTCAATTCTAAAATGATATTTGATTGGTGGCTTTTGTTTCCACTCTTCCTGATACTGTCAACTACGGGTCAAACCTGGTGTGGTGGCACTGTCTGTAATCCCAGTGACTCAGGAGGCTGAGGCAGGAGGATGACAAGTTCAAGGCCAGCCTCAGCCATGTAGTGAGGCACTGTCTCAAAAAAAAAAAAAAAGGAAAGAAGAAGAAAAAGGGGGCTGGGGTGGTGGCTCAGAGGTAAAGCGCTCGCCTAGCCTGAGTGAGTCACTGGGTCTGATCCTCAGCACCACCTGAAAATAAAATAAAGATACTGTGTCCATCTATAACTCAAAAATAAATATTTAAAAAAGGAAAAAGTCCTCAGGCTGTAGCTCAGTGTTAAAGCCTTTCTGGGTCCAATCCCAGATAATGGAGACTTTGCTAAGTGTTCCCTGGGGAAAGGATTATTGGGTTTGACAGTGGAGCCCTGCTCGGCTGTGGCCTGCAGGGGGCGGTGTGCCTGTGGCTGGGATCCTGCCTCAGTTCTGGGACTTGCTTCCTAGTTCCCAGCACCTCTCCCTGGAAATGACTGTGCTGGAGGGGGTTGTCATGCCCACAGCCACAGTCTCCTGTTGGGGGGCGGGGGGAGCGTCGTCAGTGTGGATGTAGCTACGTCTGGTTCTCATCCAGCTCAGGAGAGTTTGGGGAAGTTTCAGTGCTCCCCAAGTGTTGTGGGGAGGCCCTGTAGAGACAGCCCACAGCTCACCTCGACCCTCCTTTCTTTCTCAAGACCACCTTCCAGAAGCTGCACACGCTGGGGTCCCCGTCCTGGAAACAGCGTCCTTGGAGCCCACCCTCAACAGTTCTACACAGGGGGGCCCTCTCCCTCCAGCCCGAATAATCAGCCCCACCTGTTTGCCAGGTGAGGGCAAGATGCAAAATGCCACTTTGGCATAAGATGATTGGGAGCTGCGAGCAAATGAGAATCAGCAGAAGCTTGCTGGAGCTTCCCTTGTCCGACCAAAAGCAGAATGGAGAATTGAAGTATCATAAATCTCCTTTCTCAGGGGAGTTCTAGGTCTAGAAGTGGAAGAGTCCCAAGAGTTCACCCATAAAACCCTTCTCTTCCACTGATCTCCTTCATATATTTACTCTCCCACAGTTGGTCTCTCCTACAAACTCAATTTTCCCTTCCTGTCTTGTCATTTCTCGACGAATTTATCCCTCTTTGTTAATATGTGAAATCAGTCAAGTTCTAAGCATCCCTTCCCATTGCTCATTCGGGTGCCCCTCACCTCCAAGAAGACTGTACATCTTAAAAACCTGGCCTTCTTTCCTGGCTACATTTTTCAGTTTAATTTGCAAAACCCAGGTATAGAACCTAAGAGGGTAGCAGAAAAAATATTTTTCCTCCTTTAGAGACTAATTGTCTACAAGGGTTTGTGTGTGCGTGTATGTGTGTGTGGGGGATATCCCTGTGCAGACACCAGTGCCTGGAACAGAAAGGACAGACAGAATTGAAATGTCATTGTTGCCACCAAAGAGATTAAGCTCTAGGTACAAAATTCACCTTCTTTCCCAAGCCCTCCACTCTATATTGGGAGGTGGTGCAATTTACATTATGTGAGTTACATCTCAGTAAAACAAATGAGCTTTTCTTTTGCACTTTTTTTTTTAATCAAATGAGTGCTAAAAATAAGAGAAACAAAGGCACATTAGTAAAGTAGTTGAGTCACAGATGGGCAACCTGATCTCCCTCAGAAAAAAAAAACAAAAAAAGAGAACTTAAGACAACTTAAACTTTAAATATGCTTTGCTTAGATTGATTTTTAAGACAACCTGTGCATTTCTAAAAAAAAAAAAAAAAAAAAAAAAAGGAAAAAAAAGATAATTTCTCAACTACTTCATGGCTTATCTACTTCAGAGATTTTTTTAAAAAGTCTTTGTCTCTCACCACGTCTCGGTCTCAGTTGCATAGTAAAAAAAGATACACCAGAGGATGAGCAGCAAACTATGAAAAGCAAATCAATTAATTCAGCTTTTAACTGTTGTTATAAAAGGCTCAATAGCAGAAGGCTCAGCTGACCTATTTTTGAGTGATTTGTGCTTTTCCATTCTGGCCTGCCTTAGTCACTATTATATATAGTCACAGTTGACGTTTGGTGCCTTGCCTCCTTAAAACACCAGTCCCCCAGGGACTTAGGCTGTCAGTTCCATCAGAGAGACAATGAAAAAAAAGTGAATTATTGATATGCCAAATGTGCTGAGTCACTGCGCCTCTCTTCACGTTCCTGTGTACGTGGGAGAGCTTATGTCCTGAGACTCCGGCTTATCAGCTCCATCTGTCCATCCTGAGTTATTGTATGGAAGCACGTCACTGCAAACCTCAAAATTACACTCCAGCAAGGAAAACCAAGAATCAAATGCTACAACATAGGGCTCATTTTCACAGAATTCAGCCAACATAAAATGGAGCGAGGAATGCTACTGTGCAATGTGAGCGTTCCCTTAGGAGCCCAGGCAATCCTTCCAGCTGGCGTGGTGCAAATACGCTAATCAAGTCTCACTGTTGGAAGGACATTATATTCCTGAATTTCAATTCTCATTGAATGGATATTTTGATGAGAATATGTGAGAGTGTGTGTGTGTGTGTGTGTGTGTGTGTGTGTGTGTGTGTGTGGTATGGCGATCAAACCCAGCTGGGAGCTGCACTCCCAGCCCAGGAATTTGGTGTGTCATAACGACATGAATAATGCAATGTATGTAGTGCTTAAATTTTCCTGGGTATCATCAGTGACCTAAGAATGATTTAAATTACTCCAGAGGATGTACATACGTTATGGGCAAATGTTATTCCATTTTATCGAAAGGACTTGAGCAATTGTAGATACAGGGGGCCTCAGAATCAATAACTTGAGGGTACTAAAGGACAACTCTCTTGTTTTCTACACAAACACCACACACACACACACACACACACAGAGACACACACACACACACACACACCCTGGTAATGCTTTTTTGTTAGTAGATTTTGTCCAGAGGCCACAGAGCATCAAGGAACTGAAGTTAGAAAATAAAACACAGTTGATAATGGTCATACACTATGAGCAAAACAAAAACAAAAACAAATTAGCCAGGCTTGGTGGGGTACGCCTATAATCCCAGCAGCTTGGGAGGCTGAGGCAGGAAGATCACGCATTCAAAACGAGCCTCGGCAAAAGCGACATGCTTAACAACTCAGTGAGACCCTCTCTCTAAGTAAAATACAAAATAGGGCTGAGGCTGTGGTTCAGTGGTTGAGGGCCCTGGTCAGTCTCCACCACCTTCCCCTCCCCCCCCCCCAAAAAAAGAAAAAGACTAATTGAAAAAAATCAGATGGCCAATTGAATATATAAGACTACCTTCTTTTTCACTTGGGATTTCTTAGAAAAGGCAAAAAAAAAAATCTAAGACAGTAAATAGACTCATAATATGAACTTGAAAACATTTTAAAAAATTTACAGCAATATTTTCACGACTTTTAAAAATGGGATGGGATAGAAAAGAGAAAACTTTAAAAAGCATTATTTAAAATACGTAATAGCATATTAATTTTATCACTAAAGTTCAGGAACATATCCAAGATAAAATTTATCAAATATCGTGGGGAAATGATACTAGTTTTCAACAAATGATGTTTGTATAACTGATTATACACATGCTAACCAATGAAAATACCTCTTTGTTTTATACCATAAACAAAAACAATTAACTCAAAATAGATCAAAGACCTATATGTAAGAGGTAATTTTATTAGATATTTAGAAGAAAACTAGGCAAAATCTTTGTGTCTGTATGTTAGACAAACATTTCTTAAATTTGATACCAAAACATAATCTATAAAAGAAAAACATAGAATGAATGCAACTTTATCAAAGTTGGAAACATATCCTCTTGAAAAAATATTTGAAAGTTAAAATAATTTTGGTATGATCTTCTGATTGGGAGCAGATCATATGACATCTGATAAAGGATTCATCTCTACAATATATACATAATATACATAACTTTTAACGAGAGAGAGAGAAAAGAAATAGAGAATTAATACTCCATAGACATACATTAGACACATTCATTCAAATGGCTAAGATTCCAGAGAAGATCTGTTGATACCCAGTGCTAGCGGAAACAAAGGTAAATAGGACCTCTCGTTCATCGCTCATGAAACTGTACACTGACACAGGCCCTTGGAAGGAGCACAATTTGTTTCCTTTATTTTAAAAAAAAATTATTGATAGTTTCTACAAGTCCATTTCATCATGGCTTCTTCTTTTTAATTGATGTGCATTAATGATAAATAATGGTGGGATTCACTGGGGTATATTCACATTCACATGAAAGCCTAATTTCACTCCCAAACTCTCCATCCCCTTCCTCTTTCCCCCTCCCACCTCCTTCCCCTCACCCCGTCTCCTCCATCCAAATGGTCTCCCTCCAACTTTTATCGCACCCTTTCTTTTCTCCTCTAGTTTTCAAAAGCGAGAGAATACTCTTTTGAATTTGACTTATTTTATTCAAAATTATGGTCTTCAATTCAATCCATTTTCCTGCAAATGACATAAATCCATTCTTCTTATGCATGAAAAAACCTCTCGTATACTACATCCTATTTTTCTTATGCATTCATTCATTGATGGACACCTAGGCTGCTTCTGTAACTTTGTTGTTGTAAATGGTGCCTCAACAAGCATGGGTATGATTGCATCACTGGGAGTGTGCTGACTTAATTCTTTGAGATAGAGATGAAATGATATAGCTAGATCCTATGGTATTTCTATTCTTAACTTTTTGAGGAACAGCCATACTGATTTCCATTGTGAAGGTACTAGTCTACATTCCCACCAATAGTGGATAAGAGATGCTTCCTCCTCAATCTTCATCAGCATTTATTGTTATTCTTATGCTTGATGATTCTCACTCTGACTGGAGTGAGATGAAAACTTAGGTTATTTTTGATTTACCTTTTTCTTGATGGCTAAAGATGTCAAACTTTTTTTTTTCATAGAATTATTGGCCATTTGTGCTTTTTTGATAAGTGTGTGTTCAATTCATTTTCCCTTTTATCCTCTCAGTTATTTGCTTTCTTAATGTTGCATTCTCTATATTTTTTTGGATATCCTGTGTCAGAAGAGTAGCTGGCAAAGACTTTCTCTCCTTCTGTAGGTTGTCTCTTCACTCTATGATTTTTTTTTCCTTTGCTGAGCAGAAGCTTCTAGTTGACGTCACCCCATTTACTTATTCTTTCTCTCATTTCCTGAATATAGGATATCATTTCAGGAAGACTTTGTCTGGAACAATATGTTGAAATACGGACCCATTTTTTCTTCTTCAAAGTTTCTGGTCACATTGGGGCCATTTGACAGTACTAATTCTGCCTATCCATGAACATGGGAGGTTTTTGCATTTTCTCGTGTCTTCTTCAATTACTTTTTTCTGTCTTCCATAAATTGAATGACAGCCACCTTTTACCTCCTAGGTTAGCTTTATTCTTACATATAATTTTGAAGTTATTCTGAATGGAATTTTTTTTCCTGGCTTTATTCCCACTGGATTTATTATTTTATAGAAAAACTATTAACTTTTCTATGTTGATTTTATATCCTGCTTCTTTGCTTAATTGGTTTATCAGTTCTAGGAATCTTCTGCTACCATCTCTAAGGCCCCTTATGTGTAGGATCCTAGCATATGAAAATGGGGGTACTTTGGCTTCTTCCTTTCCTTTTTTATTTCCCTTTTATTTCCTATTCTAGTTTCATTGTTCTAGTTAATTTTTTAAGTTCTATATCAAATAGAAGTGGTGACAGTTGAAATCTTTGTCTTCTTCCTGATTTTAGACATCAGGCCTTCACTTTTTAAACGTTTTGCTTTGGGTTTGTCATATATATTCTTTATAATGTTGAGGTTAAGCTCCTTGTATCCCTAGTTGCTTTGAGAGTCTTATCATGAAAATGGGTTGACTTTTGATAAAGGCTTTTTCTGCATCAGTTGAGATTATCATGTGAGTTTTGTCCTTGGTTCTATTTATGGGGTGTATGACATTTCTTGATTTGTGTGTGTTGCACCGTCCTTGCATCTCTGATGTTTGGCCAGCATGATCATGGTGAATGGTCTTTCTAATGTGTTATTGAACTCAATTTGCTAATACTTTATTAAAGATTTTTGTATCCATGTTCAAGAATATTGGTCTCTAGTTTTCTTTCCTTGAAATGTCCTCATCCAATTTCTGTGTCGGAGTGATACAGGCTTCATAGAATAAGTTTGGAAGTCTCCCTTGTGTTTCAATTTCATGGAATAATTTGAGGAATCTTGGCATTAGTTCATTTTTTTAAATCTGGTAAAATTCATTTGTGAATCTAATTGATCTTGGACTTTTCTTTATTAAAAATCTTTTATCAAGCTTCAATCAAACTGTTGATTATTGCTTTGTTAAGATTTTCTATATCCTCTTTGTTTGGTTTTGTCAGGTTATATGTGTTTAGACATGTCTCTAGAGTAGGTTTCAATAATAGTCCCTAATAATTCTCTGTATTTTAGTTGTTTCTGTTCTAATGTCCCCATTTTGTCCCTAATTTTATTAATTTGGGTCTTTCCTCTCTTTCTTTTGATTACTGAGGGCCAGGGATTATCAACTTGTATTTTCTCAAAGAACAAACTGTGTTTCATTGATCCTTTGTATGGTCTTTAAACTTCTATTCCATTAATTGTAGCTTTAATCTTTATAATTTATTTCCTTCTATTAACTTTAGGATCAGTTTGTTCTTATTTTGGTAAGATCATAAGATGCAGCATTGGGTTGTTTACTTGACATCTTACTCTTCCTTTTTCATGAGTGTGAACTTTCCTCTTAGAAATGCCTTCATTGTATTCCAGAGATTCTCAGGTATTCTTATTTCCATGTTCATTTAGTTCTAAGGCTTTTAAAAACTTCTCCCTTAATTTTTAATAACTCAGTCATTATTTAAAATGTACTATTCAATATCTAAGTACTCATGTGATTTTGTAGTTTTTCTTGTTGCTTATTTCTAATTTCATCCCATTGTGATCTAAAAAGATAAAAGTTTTTTTTTTTTTTTTTTTTTTTTGTGGTGCTGGGCATTGATCCCCGGGCCTTGTTCATGCAAGGCAAGCACTCTACCAACTGAGCCATATCCCCAGCCCCTCAATATTTTTTATTTGCTAAGATTTGCTTTACGATTCAATATATGATCCAATTTGTTCCATAAGTGGTTGAAAAGAAAGTCTGTTCGGCTGCTTGTGACATGGAATATTCTGTAGATCTCTCTTTAAGTCCAGTTGATCTATAGTGAAGTTGAAATCTTATGTGTCTTTGTCGATTTTCTGTCTGGATGACCTGGTGATGACAGCAGTATATTGAAGTCCCACACTGTTATTGTATTGGGCTATCAGTCCCTTTAATGATGTGAAATTGGGTGTACCAACATTGGGAGTATAATTATTTGTAATGTTTTATCTTCTTGTGAGATGGTTCCCTTTTTCAATATGTAATGACCTATTTTTGTCTCTTCTTATTTGGGCTGGAAGAGATGAGTGTGCCTATTCCTGCTTGCTCTCAAATTCATTTGAATAGAATATCACCTACGGTCCTTCTGCTTTCAACCTGTGAATGTGTTTGGCTGTGAGGTATGTTTTTAGACGATACACAATCGGGTCTCATTTTTTTAATCCAGTCGTTCCATCTATGTCATCTAATTAGAGAATTAAAACCATTAACATTCAGTGTTTTGTTAAGAGATAACGTATTTTTTTCTGTTATTTTGTTTTATTGCTAATATTGGAATCATACCTAATTCTTATTTGCTTATATGTTCTTTTAATTAAACGTATTCTTTCCCTGCTTTCTTGATTTATTTTTACCTTCCTCTTTTGTACCTAGTGTTCCTATAAACATTTGATGCGATGTTGACTTAGTGATGATAAAATCCTGGAGTTTCTGCTCATCTTGGAAGCTTTTTGTTTTGTTTTCAGTGATGAAGGGCAGCTTGGTTGGATATAGTCATCGAGCTGGACAGTTCTTCTTTGCATCTTCCCTAACCCTCCTGGCTTTCGAGGTTCTGCTGAGAAACCTGCTGTTCTGATGGGTTGGCCTTATAAATCAACTCAGTTCTTCTCTCATGCAGCTTTTAAAATTCTGTCTTTGCTCTGAAGTTGTAGCATTTTAACCATAATATGTTGTTTTCTGGTCCCCTCTGTATGGAGATCTCAACGCCTTCATTACCTGTACGACCATCTCTTCCTCAAGATGAGGGAAATTTTCTGCTATTATTTAACTGGAATAAGATTTCTATGTAATTAGTCTGTATCTCCTTTCCTTCCTCAAGACCTGTGATTCTTCATTCAACCCTATAATGTCATCCCAGAACTCCTGTAGATTCTGTTCCTAGTTTTTAAATTTTTAAAAATTTCTGTTGAGATCCTTTAATTCATAAGCATGATGATTGGGTGTTCACACTATCTTAACCTTGTTACGACATTGGCACATTACCTGTCTGACATGAAAAAAAGATCTGTTGAGTGTTCTAATTCACTTACTTTATCTTAAGATCCTGATAGTATTTCTTCTGCTTGATCTATTCTATTGTTGAGACTCTCCACTGAGTTTTCTGATTAATTGAGTCTTTCATTTCCAGGATTTCTGCTTGCTTCTTTTTCAAGATTTCTATCTCTTCATTAAAATGTCTTTTCATATCCTATATTTTCTCTCTTAGTTTGTTCTATATACCTTTTAATTCATTAATCATTTTGATAATCATCTTTTATAATTACTTTTTTTCTGATCTGTTTCCTCCATTTCAATATCATAGATTCAGTTATTGGAAGCTTGTATTTCTTTTTATTATTCTCTTTTTAAGAATAACTGTCATTGTTATTTTAAATGCATCTCAGGTAAGAAAAAAATAAATCTACTAAATCTTGCCAAAACCATACCCAGGAGGTTCTACTCTGAAGATTTTTTAGGTAAATGCCAAAGTCAACAGAGTATCATAGGTTGGAGTGACATTGCTGCATTTTTTATTATCTCATTATGAGTGTACACATTTTTTCTTAAATTTTTATTAATTTAATATACCTCAAATAAGGTGTTAAATTCCAGGATATACAAAGAATTCAAAAAGCTTAACCTCCCAATAACCCAATTAATAAAAGGGAAAAGGAACTAAACAGACACATCTCAAAAGAAGAAATACAAACAGCCAACAAATGTATGAAAAAATGTTCAACATTTCTAGCAATTAGGGAAATGCAAATGAAAACTACACTGAGACTTCAAATCACTCCAGTCAGAATGGCAACCATCAAGAATATAAATAACAATACATGTTTCTTTTATTTTAATTTGTTTTAATTAGTTATACAGGACAGTAGAATGCATTTTGACACATTGTAATCAAATGGAGCAGACCTTCTCATTCCTCTGGCTGTACATGGTGCAGAGTCATGCTAGTGGTATAATCATACATGTATACAGGGTAATAATGTCTGTGTCATTTTACCGCCCTTCCCATCCCCACAACGCACCCCTCCCCTCATTCCCCTCTATACAAACCCAAGTTTTTTCATTCTTCCCTATTCCCTTGCCCCACTCTGCATCAGCATCTGCTTATCAGAGAAAACATTCAGCTTTTGATTTTGGGCAACTGACTTATTTCATTGAGCACAATATTTTCTAGTTCCATCTATTTACCTGAAAATGCCATAATTTTATTCTTCTTTAAGGCTGAGTAATATTCCATTGTGTATATGTACCACATTTTCTTAAAATCAGCATACTACAGTGACACAGCCACAACAATGTTTATAGCAGCTTGATTCACAATAGCTAAACTGTGGGACCAACTGAGATGCCTTTCAAGGGATGCATGGATAAAGAAAATGCTTCTTGTATTTCTATGTTGAGGTTTGAACATTTGCTAGGAAGGTCAGCTCTTTGAAGCACTGTTATGTGGGAATCATTTTGGTGAGATACTTTATCTTTACCATGAGTGCCAAGCCAGGGGCATGTCTCTGCCTTGAAGTGCCCACTCAACTTGTTGTGGCTGTCTAAGCTCACAGGGCCACACTGTGCTTAGTAAGGGACAAACTCTGCTCTTTTCCACCCCAGGAGCAGTGTCTCTGGAATTTCTGCCATGGAGCCTGGCACTCAACCACCCATGGCTGGTGTAGCCTAGACTGCAGGGCTGTGGTGAGAGGGTGCATCTGCAGGTTCTTCCGTGGGTGGTTGGGGCACCCTGCACCCTGGTGGAAAGTCAGGAGCACCCTGCCTGCTGAGCTCCATTTCCACTGCTGGTGACAGGGAGTACCACCAGGTACTGGCAGGGGAACAAGACAGGTGCCAGCTGAGGTGGTAGGTGCAGACCCCATGGCAGGAGGCAGACAAAAGTGATAGTGGGCTGTAGCCATGGCAGCCTTCAGCAGTGTGCTCCCGGTTCATGACCTTCTTAAGATGGCTTCCCAAACACTGTTCAGTGACCTTTTCAAGATGCCTCCCACACGCTCCACAGTGACCTTCTCAGCATGGCTCCCCATTATTGGGCCCCATTTTTCACAAGATGACTCCCTGTTTGAGTCAGCTTTGTGATCTCTGTTACCAAAAGACCTGACAAGAGCAATTAGTGGAGGGAAAGTTTATTTGGGGCTCACCATTTTAGAGGTCTCAGTCCACAGTTGGCCAAACCCATAGCTCTGGGCCTAAGTGATGCAGAACATCATGGTGGCAGGACACAGCAGAGCAAAGCTGCTCAGGACAGGACAATCTCGAGGGAGAGGAAGAGAGCACTCTGCTCACTAGGGGACAATATAGAACCCCAAAGGCAGGCCTCGTGACCTGCCTCCTTCAGCCACATCCTGCCTGCCTACAGTTACCTCCCAGATCAGAAGATTAATGCACTGGTCAGGTTAAGGCTCTCTCTCCTAACCCAGTAATTTCACCTCTAAACTTTCTTGCATCGTCTTACTCATGAGTTTTCGGGGACTCCTCAGATCTAAACCATAACACTCCCCAAATAGGTATCTGGGATTGTGTACTGGAAAGTGGATCATACATCCCTGCCAGTACACCACAAGGTTCCATGCCTATTGTCTGTTAGACTGCACCTGAGTGGTGTGGAGACCTGGGCTAGTTGAGTTCTCTGAGTCTCCGCCCCCCACTGCCCCACTGTTTCACGTGTCCCTCTGCATTCTGCTCTGCCACTGGGTGTTTGGAGCCGTGGATCTCCCCCATGCCCTTTGTTCACTTCTGCAGTACTTCTAGGGTTTTATTTTGTTGGTTTGTTTTTATTCTGGCTCCATCTATTGAAAACCAAACTGCAACACCCCGTCATCCACCTGGAAAAGACATGGCTCTTTAGGATTTTTTTCATGATGCCCCCTGGAGGGACTGGGGGTCACTGGGTGCTTTCAGGTCACCAACTCAGGATCCTCTCTTGAGAGTTTAAGTACATAGATAACATATAATCCTGCAATTACATTCCTAAAGCAAATTGAAAATGAAAGCTAGCATGAAATTCTGTACCAGCATTTATCACAGCTTTAGTTATAATTTCTAAAACTTGGGAAAAAGTAAGGTGCCTTTCAGCAAAAGAAGTGATAAAGCAGCAAGGGACGTGTAGTAAATGAATTAGTATCCAATGATGAAAAAGAGAGCAATCATTGATTCCTTCAACACATGGGTAAAATATAAATGTATATCACCAAGTGAAAAAAGGCCACAAGAAAAGCTCTACATTGATTCTACTCAGATGATATTTAGGAAGAGAATGAAAATAGGAAGGAAAACATTGCTCACTATCATTGAGTAAGGACAGAGAAGATGGTTGACTCCCATGGGATTTCACCAAGAGAAATTCCAGGTTGGTAGAGCTGTTCTATATGGTACTGGGGTAGGATAAATTCACAAAAGTGAACTTTAATGTATGCATATTTAGAGAAAAAAAAACAGGATGCTATGAAATAACAGGATAGAAATCAGGCTATGAGACATGGATCCACTTATATCGAAAGTATATAATACAATTTAAGAGAGTGTGAAAAGAGGTACTTTGGAAATAATACTTTGACTGGAAATTATATGTCTAAAGACAAAAAGGAACTATGCAGAGGTAATTCAATTTGAAGGGATTTATCTGGGATTATAGTTCTGGAATATACAGGCCCCCCAAATATGGTGCCCACATCCTGTGGGGGCCCCTGACTGCATCCCAACATGATGGAAAAACAGAAAGAGAAAGAGTCAAGTGCAAAAAGGTCCAAACACAGGGATGACCTCACTCTGTAACAATCTGCATTTACAAGAACTCACTCCAGGAGACCAACACTAATTGCTTCTCTGGGTGGTGTCCTCAGTGACCTAACCACTTCCCACTAGGTCTCATCTCTTAAAGATTCCACACCTTCCAACACTGTCATGCTAAAGACAGAGCTACTAGCACATAACCCTTTGGGGTACACCCACAGACTATAGCAAAATGCAGGAGTCCCAGCCTACCAAAATAATCCTGGAAAAGAACAAAGTTGGAAGACCCTTATTCCCCAATTTTGAAAGTCACTACAAAGATGCAGTAATCAAGAGAGTGGGCTACTCATGCAGGATAGACATAAAACAAGGCAAGATGACGAAGAATTCAGAAGTAAGCCCATGTGGCTGACTGATTTTTGATCAGGGTAGCCAGGATCACTTAAGGGGGAAAGAATGGTCTTTTCAGGACACTGCACGGGGACAACTAGATATCTGCATGCAAAAGAATGAAATTGGATGTCCACCACACACTATCTACAAAAATTATCTACTAATGGATCAAGAACTAAGTGTCAGAATGCAAATGGTAGAAACTGGTAGCAGGAAGCAGAATTTTAAGTCTTTGTGATCTTTGTTAGGAAATATTTCCTACTCATAACACCAGAAGTTTAATGTGCAAAAGAAAAAAAAAATGATTTCGCCAGATCTTTTTAAAAAATTGCTACAAAAGACATCATTAAGCACAACGAATCTCCACATCATGTACAACCACAAGCCTGGGATCCTAATTAGAATAAGATATAGTCCACGTTTGTATTAAGGCACTAAGAAGATTTAAGATATGTTCCAGAAAGGAGAGGATGCCATAGAGGATTCAAAGAAGAACAGAACAGAAAAAAAGATTTTGGAAATTAAAAATGAATCCGACTGATTTATTAACAATATACTTAAATATAATTCAGAAAATAAGTAGCTACATATTGAATTAATATTTAGAAGAACAAGTCATAGAAAATGGCCTTCGCTGAAATTTCTATTAAAAATAGTGATACTCTTTTGTATTCATTATGCTCCATGACACTTACTTGCATTAATGGTCTGAATATTTAAGCTTATTTTGAAAATCACAGACGAACAGGAAGCTGCGAAATCAGCACAGAGAGGCATGTGTACCTTAATCCAGGTCATACCCAGAGTTGTGTCTTACATAATAATAATTCAGTATCAGAACAAGGCATTTGAATAATATGCAATACATGTCTGTAGTTCTATATCCTTTTATCACATGTGTAGGTTCATGTGTGCCCAAGTTACAAACAATGACATCACCACAAAAACCTCCTTCATGCTACTGGTTTATATTACATGATACATTCATCCCCTTCTCTCCCACCACTCCCCACACCTGGCAAGCAGTGATCTTTTCTCCATGTCTGCAATCTTGTTATTTACAGGTGATAAAAAAATGAAATCACACTTGTGTGACTTTTTGAGATGGGTGCTTTTTCCTTAGCCTAGGCTTCTTGAATTCTATTAAAGTTGCTTGTGAATTAATAGTTTGTTCTTTTGGGGGCTCAGTAGTATTCCAAACTGTACAAATGCCTGTGTCAATTTGGCTATTCATTCCCTTATTGTGATGGTTCTGAGTTTGGATTAGTGAAAATAAAATTGCTTAGGATAAATGTGCAAAATCTTTTCAAGTGTTCATGTTTTTTATTTCTCTGACATGAATTACCCTAAGAGTGTGAGAGCTGGGTTTATGATTAGTTGCATGTTTAATTTTTTGAAGACACTACCACACTGTCTTCTAGGACCTCGGTACCATTTACCTTCTCACCTGAAACTATGAAGGAGGCTGTTTCTTCAAAAACACACCAGTATCTGAGTTCATCACCAGTTTCCACTGTTGCTGTTTGTACTACTGTGTTCCTGGTGATATGTTTGGTTTAAATGGTTCAGCAACTAATTCTTTAAATCCAGAATCAATTTTGAGTTTGCCTTCATATAAGCTGTGAGTTGTATCAAGTTTGCTTTTTTCTTTTTTACCCCTTATTTCAGCCAATTAGTCCAACACATTTGTTAAAAATACTATCCTTACTCCATTTAATTATCTTTTCAAGGTTGTCAAAAATAAGTTGGTCTTACCTGAGTGACTCTGTTCTGAATCTCCCCACAGCCCTGGAGACCTGTAGAATCTCTCACCATTTATACTGCGCACCTCAGTTAAGAGGGATACACAGTAAGTCTCGAGATTGGGTAGACTGATTCCTCATGTATTACTTTCCTTCTTTGGATCTTATAATTTCTTTACTTTTCCATGTAACTTTAAGAATAATTTTGCCCATATCTGAAAACATATATTTCTGTGATTTTAATAGTAAGTGTGTTTAATCTACATATTAATTTTGATAGAACTGACATATTTATGGAATTTAAATATTCTAGTCCATGAATAGAGAAGGTCTTTGCACTTATTTAAATCTCTGCTTTCTTTCATCGGCGTTCCATAGTTTTGACATTCAGCTTCTGTGCATTTTATTAGATGTGCATCTACATATTTTATTTGTAAATTTTCGCATTTAATAATTCTACTTGCTATTTTGTTTTCATTTTCAGTTTCTAAGAGTTTCTGATTTATACACTGATCTTGTGTATAGTTTCAGCATCTTGTGACATTAATTTCAGTTTCTAAGGGTTCATTGCTTGTATGCTGCTGTTGCATATAGCTCTTGCACTTTGTGAAATTGCTGGGGTCCTTTGTTGTAGTGAGCTGTTTGGTTTTGTTTTTCTATTGAGTATTTTGTTTGATTTATTGTATCCTTCATTTTAAAAATTTCTTACTGTTTTTTTTTTTCAGAGTCTCTATCTCTTGAAGTAATCTCTTGCTACCTGTATTGCTCTCTTATCTCATTGTTGGAGTGATCAGTCTTTGCCTGTATTTGCTCATTTAGGTCATTTTTAAATTCACAGATCATTTTAATTATGAACCTTCTGAACTCCTTCTCTGACATTTCATCCACTTTGCTGTCCATGGGTTCTGTTATTAGAGTGTCCTGGTTTGTTTGGGGCACTTTCCTCCCTTATTTTTTCATGTTGTCTATGTGTCTTCCTTTCTTGCAGTGTGGATTTGAGATATTACAGTTTCTTCCCTCTATTCTTGTGGTACCCGTGCAGATTGTCTGTATGTTGGGCTTCCAGACCCTGCTGGTGTCTCTCAATGAATCCAGATGCATCCTGGATCTGGGTCCTGGGCAAGTTGGTGTGGGTGATCTGGGGCACTAGACTTGACCTCCCGCGGTAGTCTTCTGGGCAGGGGGTCGGTCCTGCACAGAGGCTAGGCTCTGGCTGGTGTCTGCCCTTCTGGGGGAGGGGTGAATGGCCTACTGAGAGGGCGAGTTCCTCCAGGGCTGGTGTGGATGGTCTCTGTTTGTTGTTGTTGGTTTTTTTTTTGTAGATTCTTTATAAACTTCTATGTACATCATTATGCTGTCTGCAAAAGGGAGTTTTCTTTTTTCTTTTTTTTTTTTCTTGGATATGTGCTGTTTTGATGTTCTAATATTGCTTTGTTGCAAAGACTAGAACTTCATTCCTATCTTGTGTCTGATTATTACTGGAAAGAAATAGAGAAATCATTATGTTTTCGCCATAAAGTATTATATTAAATGTTGGCTTTTTGTTGATCTTTATTAAATTCCATAGTTTGCTGAGAGGTTTTGTCATGAATAAATTTAAATTTTCTCAATTGCTTTATCTGAATAAGTTGATAGGATTATATTATTTTTTCTTTTGCCAGTTAATATAGTAGATGATATTGACTTACATTCAAATATTAAAGTTTTTATCATTGCATATCTGGAATGAGAACATTGATCTAAATTTATTTTTTGGTAGTATCTTTGTCTGATTTTGTTACAGAGTAATGCTTACATTTTAGAGGGAACTAAGAAGAGTTTCCTGTTCTATTTTCAGAAAAGGTTCTATAAAATTGATATTAATTATTTTTCTTTAAAAATGCATTATTAGTAAATTATAGTTTGGCATAATAGTGGGATTCATTTTGATATAATCATACTAGCAAGGAACATAATTACTTTACTTTGGTCCCTAGGTTGTTCCCTTTTACTGTGTTAATGATCATTTTTTAAATGTCTAACAGAATTCTCCCTTTGGTCCTGGAATTTTGTTTCACATTCTTTTCCAGTTTTATTGTGATAAGAACACTTAACATGAGACTATCCTCTTAAAAGATTTTTTCTGTACACAATACAGTGTTGTTTTTTTTAAAAAAAAAAACAACATTTTTTTAAGTTGTAGATGGACACAACATCTTTATTTATTTATTTATTTATTTATTATGTAGTGCTGAGGCTCAAACCCAGTGCCTCACATGTGCTAGGCGTGTGCTCTCCCACTGAGCCACAAACCCAGCCCCAGCATTATTATCTACAGGCACAATGTGGTAAAACAGATCTCTGAAACTTATTTATTTAGCATAACTAAAATTTTATATCCATTGATTGGCAACTCGCCTGTTTTCCCTCCATCCAGGACCTGGAAACCATGATTCTATTCTTTGTATCTGTGAGCTGTGCATTCTAGATACCTTATGTAAATGAATCAGGTAGTATTGGTCCTTCCGTGACTAGCTTATTCTGTTTACCCTAATGTTCTCCAGGTCCATCCATATTGCGATATGTAGCAGAATTTTTTTTTCTTTTTGAGGATGCATCATATTTTTCTAATCCATTTATCCATGTATGGATGTCAGGAAAGGGCAGCCTCTTCAAAAACTGATGTTAGGAAAATTTATATATCCAGATGCAAAAGAATAAAATCAGCTCTTCTCTTTATAGTACACATTAAAGACACAAAACTAAGACTTATATGTAAGATCTAAAACCACAGAACTCCCAGAGAAAACAGAGGAAAAGCTTTATAACATTGGTCTTGACCGTGATTTCATGTATAAAACACCAAAAGCTCAGGAAATAAAAGCCCAAAGCAGATCACTAAGACTATATCAAAGTAATGCTGTGCATAGCAAAGGTAAATTCAATGCAGTGGAATGGTAATTTAGGAAATGGGATAAAATATTTGCAAACCATATATCCTATGAGGAGTTAGTCTCCAGAATACAAGTGGAACTCCTAAACTCCATGACAATTAATAAAAAGAAAAACTAATAACCTGATTTAAAAATTGGCTAAGGATTTGAATACACAATTCCCCAAAGAAGATATAAAAATGGCCATATAAATATTCAAGGACACAAATCATCAGGGAAATACAAATCCAAACCACAATGTGATGTCTATCACCTTGCATCTGTTGGGAAGGCTACAGTGGGGGAAAAATACAAAGTGAAAATTATTATCCAATCCAAAATTTTCTCAAAATTAGAGTATTTACTCAAATGAATTGAAATCAGTATCTCAAAGAGATAATATTTGCATGCCTATGTTCCTTGTGGTACTATTCCCAATAGCATTAGCCTGGAAAAAATTTAAATGTTCATAGGATCTTAAATTAATGATTTCATATTTAATGGTTATAATTTAATAATATAAGATTGTTCAACTATTAACAAGTTAACTGCATTTTTCTTCATCTAAGAATATCTTGATCCCTCTTACTTCCTGAAGTATATTTTCACTGAAAACAGAAATCTGAGTCACCAGTCCTGCTTTTGGCCTTTACTGTGTTCATGAGGAGGACTTTGTTGAATTGTTTTTCCCTGTTTGTAGTTTGTGCCCCACCCCCTCACTTTTTCGTAAGAATTTTGCTTTGTTTTTAGTTATCAGAAGTTCAGTTATGATCTCTCTCATGCATTTCTCTGGGTTTACTCTGTTTCGGTTTTATTGAGGTTTATGGATTTTGCCAAATTTGAAGGAATCCTCAGCCATAATTTATTCAAATACTTTTCATTCTCATCACTTTTATTTCCTTTTTCTGGACACTTATGAGTGTTAGATATTTAGTAATAGTTTCATATATCCCAGATGCTCAGTTGAAATTTTTTACAGTCTATTTTCTTTGTTTTTCAGATTGGCTAAATTCTTTTTTTTTTTTTTTGAACTACATTCTTGAAATTAGGGAGATAGATACCTTCCACTTCATCATTCATTTTCTTTTTTTTTTTTTTTTTGTTTTGGATTTTTTTTTTTTTTTATTGTTGGTCATTCAAAACCTTACATAGTTCTTAATACATCATATTTCACAGTTTGATTCAAGTGGGTTATGAACTCCCAATTTTACCCCGTATACAGATTGCTGTATCACATCAGTTACCCTTCCATTGATTGACATATTGCCTTTCTCTTGTCTGATGTATTCTGCTGTCTGTCCTATTCTCTACTATCCCCCCTCCCCTCCCCTCCCCTCCCCTCCCCTCCCTTCCCCTTTTCTCTCTCTACCCCTTCTACTGTAAATCATTTGTTCCATTTGTATTATCTTGTCTTACCCCTCCTTTCCTCTTATATGTCATTTTTGTATAACCCTGAGGATCGCCTTCCATTACCATGCGATTTCCCTTCTCACTCCCTTTCCCTCCCACCTCTCATCCCTGTTTAATGTAAATCTTCTTCTCAAGCTCTTCGTCCCTACCCTGTCCTTGTTTACTCCCCTTATATCAAAGGAGTCATTTGGTATTTGTTTTTTAAAGATTGACTAGCTTCACTTAGCATAATCTGCTCTAATGCCATCCATTTCCCTCCAAATTCTATGATTTTGTCATTTTTTAATGCAGAATAATACTCCATAGTATATAAATGCCACATTTTTTTTATCCATTCATCTATTGAAGGGCATCTAGGCTGGTTCCACAGTCTTGCTATCGTGAATTGAGCTGCTATGAACATCGATGTTGCAGTGTCCCTGTAGCATGCTCTTGTTAGGGGTTTAGGGAATAGACCGAGAAGGGGAATAGCTGGGTCGAATGGTGGTTCCATTCCCAGCTTTCCGAGAAATCTCCATACTGCTTTCCAAATTGGCTGCACTAATTTGCAGTCCCACCAGCAATGAACAAGAGTGCCCTTTTCCCCGCATCCTCTCCAGCACTTATTGTTGTTTGACTTCCTAATGGCTGCCAGTCTTACTGGAGTGAGATGGTATCTTAGGGTAGTTTTGATTTGCATTTCTCTGACTGCTAGCGATGGTGAGCATTTTTTCATGTACTTGTTGATTGATTGTATGTCCTCCTCTGAGAAGTGTCTGTTCAGGTCCTTGGCCCATTTATTGATTGGGTTATTTGTTATCTTATTGTCTAATTTTTTGAGTTCTTTGTATATTCTGGTTATTAGGGCTCTATCTGAAGTGTGTGGAGTAAAGATTTGTTCCCAGGATGTAGGTTCCCTGTTTATCTCTCTTATTGTTTCTTTTGCTGAGAAAAAACTTTTTAGTTTGAGTAAGTCCCATTTGTTGATTCTATTTGTTAACTCTAGCGCTATGGGTGTCCTATTGAGGAATTTGGAGCCCGATCCCACAGCGTGTAGATCATAACCAACTTTTTCTTCTATCAGATGCCATGTCTCTGATTTAATATCAAGCTCCTTGATCCATTTTGAGTTAACTTTTGTGCACGGCGAGAGATAGGGATTCAGATTCATTTTGGTGCAAATGGATTTCCAGTTTTCCCAGCACCATTTGTTGAAGATGCTATCCTTCCTCCATTGCATGCTTTTAGCCCCTTTATCAAAAATAAGATAGTTGTAGTTTTGTGGATTGGTTACTGAGTCCTCTATTCTGTACCATTGGTCCACCCGCCTGTTTTGGTACCAGTACCATGCTGTTTTTGTTACTATTGCTCTGTAGTATAGTTTGAAGTCTGGTATCGCTATACCGCCTGATTCACACTTCCTGCTTAGTATTGTTTTTGCTATTCTGGGTCTTTTATTATTCCATATGAATTTCATGATTCTTTTATCGATTTCTACAAGATATGCTGTTGGGATTTTGATTGGCATTGCATTGAACTTATATAGGACTTTTGGTAATATCGCCATTTTGATGATGTTAGTTCTGCCTATCCATGAGCAGGGTATATTTTTCCATCTTCTAAGGTCTTCTTCTATGTCTTTCTTTAGGGTTCTGTAATTTTCATTGTATAAATCTTTCACCTCTTTTGTTAGGTTGATTCCCAAGTATTTTATTTTTTTGGGGGATATTGTGAATGGAGTAGTTGTCCTCATTTCCGTTTCAGAGGATTTGTCGCTGATATACAGGAATGCCTTTGATTTATGCGTGTTGATCTTATATCCTGCCACTTTGCTGAATTCATTTATTAGCTCTAATAGCTTCTTTGTAGACCCTTTTGGGTCTGCTAGGTATAGAATCATATCATCTGCAAATAGTGATAATTTAAGTTCTTCTTTTCCTATTTTTATGCCTTTAATTTCTTTCGTCTGCCTGATTGCTCTGGCCAGTGTTTCGAGGACTATGTTGAACAGAAGTGGTGAGAGAGGGCATCCCTGTCTTGTACCAGATCTTAGAGGGAATGCCTTCAATTTTTCTCCATTCAGAATGATGCTGGCCTGTGGCTTATCATAGATTGCTTTTACAATGTTGAGGTATGATCCAGTTATCCCTAATTTTTCTAGAGTTTTGAACATAAAGGGATGCTGTACTTTGTCGAAAGCTTTTTCTGCATCTATCGAGATGATCATATGGTTCTTATTTTTAAGTCTATTGATGTGGTGGATAACATTTATTGATTTCCGTATATTGAACCAACCTTGCATACCAGGGATGAATCCTACTTGGTCATGGTGTATAATTTTTTTGATATGTATTTGAATCCGATTCGCCAGAATTTTATTGAGGATTTTTGCATCAAGGTTCATTAGAGATATTGGTCTGTAGTTTTCTTTCTTTGAAGTGTCTTTGTCTGGTTTCGGAATCAGGGTGATGTTGGCCTCGTAGAATGAATTTGGAAGTTCTCCCTCTTTTTCTATTTCCTGAAATAGCTTGAAAAGTATTGGTGTTAGTTCCTCTTTAAAGGTTTTGTAAAACTCTGCTGTATACCCATCCGGTCCTGGGCTTTTCTTAGATGGTAGTCTTTTGATGGTTTCTTCTATTTCCTCTATTGTTATTGGTCTGTTTAGGTTGTCTATATCCTCCTGGCTCAATCTGGGCAGATCATAAGACTCAAGGAATTTATCTATGCCTTCACTATCTTCTATTTTATTGGAGTATAAGGATTCAAAGTAATTTCTGATTATCTTCTGTATTTCTGAAGTGTCTGTTGTGATATTGCCTTTTTCATCCCGTATGCTAGTAATTTGGGTTCTCTCTCTTTTTCTCTTCGTTAGCATGGCTAAGGGTCAGTCAATTTTATTTATTTTTTCAAAGAACCAGCTTTTAGTTTTGTCAATTTTTTCAATTGTTTCTTTTGTTTCAATTTCATTAATTTCAGCTCTGATTTTAATTATTTCTTGCCTTCTACTTCTTTTGCTGTGGTTTTGCTCTTCTTTTTCTAGGATTTTGAGATGAAGTATGAGATCATTTATTTGTTGGTTTTTTCTTTTTTTGAGGAATGAACTCCAAGCAATGAATTTTCCTCTTAGAACTGCTTTCAATGTGTCCCATAGATTCCGATATGTTGTGTCTGTGTTTTCATTTAACTCTAGGAATTTTTTAATTTCCTCCTTGATGTCTTCTAAAACCCATTGATCACTCAGCAACCTATTGTTCATTCTCCAGGTGATGCTTGATTTTTCCTTTCTTCTTTTATCATTGATTTTCAGTTTCATTCCATTATGATCAGACAAGATGCATGGTATTATCTCTACCTCTTTGTATTGTCTAAGAGTTGCCCTGTGACATAGTATATGGTCTATTTTTGAGAAGGTTCCATGTGCTGCTGAGAAAAAAGTGTAGCTACTAGATGTTGGGTGGTATAGTCTATATATGTCAATTAAGTCTAGGTTGTTAATTGTGTTATTCAGTTCTATAGTTTCCTTATTTAACTTTTGTTTGGAAGATCTGTCCAGTGGTGAGAGAGGTGTGTTGAAGTCTCCCATGATTATTGTATGGTGGTCTATTAGACTCTTGAACTTGAGAAGAGTTTGCTTGATGAACACGGCTGCACCATTATTTGGGGCATATATATTTATGATTGTTATGTCTTGTTGGTGTATGGTTCCCTTGAGCAGTATGAAGTGTCCTTCTTTATCCCTTTTGATTAGCTTTGGCTTGAAATCTATTTTATTAGATATGAGTATGGACACTCCTGCTTGTTTCCGTAGTCCATATGAGTGATATGATTTTTCCCAACCTTTCACCTTCAGTCTATGTACATCTTTTCCTATCAAGTGCGTCTCCTGTAAACAGCATATTGTTGGGTCTTGTTTTGTGATCCATTCTACTAGCCTGTGTCTCTTAATTGGTGAGTTTAAGCCATTAACATTTAGGGTTATTATTGAGATATGGTTTGTTCTTCTGTCCATATTTGTTTATTGATGTTACTGAACCTGATTTGTTATCCTCTTTGACTACTTTCCCCCCTTTACTGTCCTACCTCCCATTGTTGGTTATCAATGTTATTTTCCATTTCCTCTTCCTGTAATGTTTTGCCTAGTATTTTTTGAAGAGATGGTTTTCTAGCTGCGAATTCCTTTAACTTTTGTTTGTCGTGGAAGGTTTTAATTTCATCTTCTAACCTGAAGCTTAATTTCGCCGGATACACGATTCTTGGTTGGAATCCATTTTCTTTAAGCGTTTGAAATATGTTATTCCAGGATCTTCTAGCTTTTAGAGTCTGTGTTGAGAGATCAGCTGTTATCCTGATTGGTTTACCCCTAAATGTAATCTGCTTCCTTTCCCTTGTAGCTTTTAAAATTCTCTCCTTATTCTGTATGTTGGACATCTTCATTATAATGTGTCTAGGTGTGGATCTCTTATGATTTTGCACATTCGGCGTCCTGTAGGCTTCTAGGATTTGGGATTCTGTCTCATTCTTCAAGTCTGGGAAGTTTTCTCGTATTATTTCACTGAATAGATTGCTTAATCCTTTGGTTTGGAGCTCTGTGCCTTCCTGTATCCCAATGACTCTTAAGTTTGGTCTTTTGATATTATCCCATAGCTCTTGGATGTTCTGCTCATGGTTTCTTAGTAGACTTGCTGAGCTATCTATGTTCTTTTCAAGTTGAAATACTCTGTCTTCATTGTCTGATGTTCTATCTTCTAAGTGATCCACTCTGCTGGTAGTATTCTCAATTGAGTTTTTAAGTTGGTTTATTTTTTCCTGCATTTCTAGGATTTCTATTTGTTTGTTTTTTATTACCTCTATCTCCCTGTGAAATTGATCTTTTACTTCCTGGATTTGTTTGTCAATGTGTTCTTTCATTATCTGATTTTGCTGTCTCATGTCTTCCTTGAGACTCCAGATCATCTGAAGCATGTATATCCTGACCTCTCTATCTGACATTCCATCTGTTGCACCTACTACCTCTTCTAAAGTTGAGTTGACCTGCATTGCCTGTGATCCTTTCTTTCCTTGTCTTTTCATACTGCTGGCGTTTCTTTCTGCTTGGTGAAACTGTTGTGTTTTGAAATTTTCTCTCTATTTATTTATATTGCTCTTGAATAGTTGAAAAATCACCCTTGCAGGGCAGGTAGTGGCTGTGATTCTCCTCCAATTGGTGTGATCCGTCTACCACGCTGGCAGGCCCTAGTTCTGCTCTGCTGGTCGGTCAAAGGTCCGCCTACCCAGCAGGCACGAGGAGCACCTCTGTCACTCCGCAGGTTGCTGGGCCTAACCTCCCGATGGGTCAAAGGTTCGCCTAGCTTGCAGTCACTGGGGGAGGGGCCGGTTCCGCCCCTCAGCAGGCCGCTCGGCCCATCTGCCGGTGGTCACAGTCCCGCCTACCTGCAGACACTGGGGGAGGGGACGGGCCTGCCCCTCAGCGAGCCACCGGCCCTGTCCTACTTGTGGGTCCTGTCCGCGTTCCCTGCAGGCACGTGTAGCTATTCTGTCACTCGGCAGGTTGCTGGACCTGACCCGCCCGTGGGTTGCAGGTTTGCCTAGCTTGTAGGCACTGGGGAGGAGAGATATTAGAAGGGGAGGGAAGAAGTCACTAAAGAGAATGAGTATAGGCAGGTAGAATTCAAGGAAGGGGGAATAGGAAAATTGAGAAGAAGTGAGAAGACAAAAGAAAAAAAAAAGTGAAAAGAAAGAAAGAAGAAACGAAAAAAATAAAACTTTAAAACCAAAAAAAAAAAAAAAAAAAAAATTTTATAATGATAATAAAAAATGGAAATTAAAGTTTTAAAAAATAATAGTAATACTAATAAAATAAAAAGAGTTTAAAAAATTGAAACCATTAATAAGAAAGTTAAAGAACAACAACTACAACAACAACAAAAAGTGAAAAAAAAAATACTAATAATAATCATTAAAAAAATAATAATAATAATAAATGCAGTCATATAGCTCGATTAGCTTCTCTTCCAGTTGGTGGAGCTATGCCCACTGGGCCAGGCTTCTCTTCTTGATAGGTGGGAGCCAATCGCTGTGCCTCAGCTCTTCTTCCCAGACTGTGCGGGTCTCCAATCCTGAGTGCCTAGGACCTTCTCTTGTGGTTCCTCAAGCCAGGCCCCGCTCACCTGTGACACTCACCACAATACTGACTACACGCCAGGTCTGCTGCTCCTGGGAGCCCTGTTTTCATGGGAGCCTGGGCACACCCTTTCTGTTTGCCTCCCTCAGACCCCAAGTTTGTAGGGTTTGGGGCTGAGGGCCCCCAGCGAACTTGTTTGCCCTCAGGTAGCAACTCCCCTGGTAGCTGGTGCAAGGGACCTCTTTTGTCAGCACTGGTGGAAGTAATAGCCGGGAGATCTGCACTGCAGGTCCCACGTCTCTCCTGATTCCCTGGGTCCGGCTATGGTGCTCAGTTGGCTTTTACCTCTGTGAGTTCAGGTGGGCCGACTAGTTATTTCAGTGGGATCGTTAGTGCTGAGTCACTAGAAGGAGGCGAACCAGAGCTTGAATGCAGCTGATTCGTGCTCAGTGTGCGTTTTCTGAGGGGCCCAGGCTGTGCGCCCTAGCTCCTCGTCAGCTCAACTTTGCCTAGTGATCCTGAGCAAGCAGACTTTAGATAATTTACAGCTCCCTATATCCGCACAATTGAAGAGGTCAGAGACTTGATCTCTCCGCGTCTGCCGCCATGTTAGACCACCTCAGTGACATTCATGTTGCCCTTACAGTTTCCTGGCATAAGCAAGATCTTGGGATTATACAAACTGCTGCTTCTGTTTCCCGTCCAGTTTTCTAGAACTGAAACCCTGCTGTCATCGCCTCCACCTCTGGGCCGCGCTCGGGCGCCGCGCTTGTCCGCGGCCTTAGCAGCGCCGCCGTGACCTCCGCCGCTCCTTGGCTAGGTGCCTGGTTCCCGGGGTCCAAGCTGCTGCCGCCGCGGCTCCTGGCTCCCGGAGTCCGAGCTGCTGCCGCCGCGGCTCTCCAGTTCCCACCTCCGGAGCACGGGTCCCCTCGCAGGGGAATGCCGAACGACCCCAGAACAGGCTCTGCTCAAAGGTGCAGCAGGGAACAAGCGACCGTGGTCTCTCGCGGCGGCGCTCGGTCGTGGTCCCGCCTTCGGAGGACAGGACTCGGCAGGCAGCCCAGTTCCAGTCTCTAGGTGCGGCAGCTGGACTATGTAGTCAGAGCCATTAAGACAGCATGCATAAAGCAAATGGCAGCTCCCGCGGAGTGGATTTTCAGCCCTGAAACCACAGCCCAGCCCACAATACCCATCCACTAACTCTCCCTGTATCGAAAATATTCAAAAACAAAAAAAAGGAAAAAAAGGAGGGAGTGTACTGAGCTTTCTTGTCTCAGGTACTTACAATCCACTGCTGATTACGCATTCAGCTTCTCTGCCGGGAGCGAAGTGAAAGAGGCAGCAGATGGGCGCAAAGCGCCCGCGGCTCTGAGCAGAAAAACGTCTCTCTTTCAATTTCTTTGTTTTTTCTGCTGCTTGGCAAGGTGGTCCGCTACAGATTAATGGTGAAAGGTGCTCTAACAAGCTGCTTGAAATCTCGATTAAAGCCGCTGCTCAGAGCCCCACGCTCAGCACTTCAGCGACCCCCGTACCCAGCGGCCATCTTTTTTTCCAGATTGGCTAAATTCTATTATTTTATCTTTCATTTTGTTATTTCTTTCCTCTTTCTCTCCTTTTGGGTGTTTTATTTGGATGATTATTTATTTTTGGTCCTAAAGTTTTCATATGCTGTTACTTTTTTTGGGGGGGGGGTGGTACTGGGGATTGTACTCAGGGGCACTAGACCAATGAGCCACATCCCCAGCCCTATTTTGTATTTTATTTAGAGACAGGGTCTTACTTTTACTGAAGTTGGCTTTGAACTCTGGATCCTCCTACCTCAGCCTCCCAAGCCACTGGGGATTACAGGCACGCGCCACCGTGCCCAGCTCATAGGCTGCTTCTTAATATCATCTATTCCTTTACTTGACTTTATGTTTTCATTTGTTTTTGTAATTGTTCATCGAAACATTTTAATGATGGCTGCTTTACAAATCCTCCTCAGATAATCCCAACACCTGCATCTTCTTAATGGTACTATCTGGGCTTTGTCTTATTTAGTTGGAGATCTTTCTACTGTGTAGCATGAAAGTGATTTTTATTTGAAATCAGGTATCATACAGCAAGAATCTGGACCCTCCTTCCATTTGGTATTTTAGCAAACCTCTTCTAATGTCATTCTGGTAGGTGAAGGAATGTCTCCACCTCATTACTGTCAGGTTGGGGTGGAAATTTAGGTTCTCCACTGGGTCTCCAGTGTCATCTGGGGGAGGTGCAGGTGCCTCTGGGGAGCAGTGGGGTATCGGGCTGCAACCACCCTGCTGGGAGGGGCAGGTATCTTCTGCCTGTCAGGGTGGGAGTCTGAGCCCTGTCAGGGCTTGTGCTGCTGGGAAGAGGAGTGGCTTCAGTTGGAATAGGACAGCTGTTAGCTAAAGATTTTCTGTATTACAAGGATGCCTCTTTTCTGATGTTTGGGCCAAAAAAAATCAGAGTTTTCTTGCAGATCTTTATGTCTGCACCTGTTGATGTTCTTGATTCTTCCCTACCCACTCTGGGCTGTATTCTCCACCAGGCTTTTCCTTGGGTTCTGTTTTCCCTTGCCTATCGCCCTCTCTCTAAATTTCTTGTTTATTTTATACATGATGCCCAGAGTTTTAGTTGTGTTCATCAGGAAGAATAGGAAACTATGAACACTCCATCTTCCTGGAAGTTGAAATCCAATCTATGTGAATTTTAATCATTTCTTTTCTAGCATCTGTCTACCTTACTACAATGTAGGTTCTGTGGGGATTAAAAAAATCATATTATTTTTTTTTTAGCTAATGATGAACAACAAAGTCTAACCAAACTCTGGCACATATTATATGTTCATTGAAATTTGCTGAATGTTTGAATCAATGAGGCTTTTCATTGTGCAAATCTGTTTGGTATTTAGTAATACTTCCAATTCCTAGAGAAAATTGTTTTGATCTCATATGTAGATCCCAAGCCCAATTAGCAAAATTCAATTGTATCCAGCGGCTTGGAAGGCTGAGACAAGAGGATCGTGAGTTCAAAGCCAGCCTCAGCAAAATCGAGGCAGTAAGCAACTTTGTGAGACCCTGTCTCTAAATAATATACAAAGTAGAGCTGGGATGTGGCTCAGTGGTCGAGTGCCCCTGAGTTCAATCCCTGGTACCCATCCTCCAAAAATATTCAATTGTAGATGCACAAGCAAAATATTTTCTAACACCAAAGACTCAACGTTGAGCATCCTCAGTCTTTTTGGAGGGTTCTGTGAGCTGCAGTCAAGGGTCTCATTTTGTTGGGAGCATAATGAACCTGTGAGCCGGGAGTGTGGCTCCTCTGATGGAGACCACTCTGCCTCCTGCAGAACAGTCCGAGTTGGAAGCACAAGGGGAGGCCACAAATTATGATGTGCATATTCAAGTGGTTGTAGGAGACGGAACGAGGTCTCATGGTAATGAGTGGTGAGGAAGAGGAGGTCCGAAGGTCTGAGAGACAACCTATGGGACTCCAAGGGAGTCACTGAAAGAAGATAAACGACTCTGAACTTGCCTGCTTAGAAAACTTGGATGTGGAGGAAACTTTGTGTAAGGGAAAATGAAGAGTCTAATCTGCAGTCCATTAAAGGTCAAATAAATCTGTGAGGATGTGAAGTGGATCCTGGAGCACCCAGAACTGCAAGGCTGCGAGCCACACAGATGTGTGTGAATAAAGACCTTGGGGCGGGCGTGGGGGGATTCAGAAACGGAAGGGACAGGACCTGGGACTGAACAGCAAGGAACTTTAAACACCAGTAGAGAAGGCAGCTGGAGCAACGCTCCCTGGATGGATGTTGCCACCAACAGAAGGTCACAGGCAAAGCCCCACCCATGACTCCCCCAGCCCTTCCCTGGCCTGGCCTTGCCCCGGGTCTCAGGGACCCAAGGTCATCCATGTGGCTCAAGGACTGTCACACCTATGTAGAAGGACACGTGCTCCTGTTTGGGATCCAAGCTGGCCAGCTCTCTCCCTTAGGGTGCTCAGTGACCTCAGCCTGGATATGGCGGCTGTGGGCAAGCGCGATTCAGGATTGGCTCTGTGTGGCCTCTTCCTTGGTTCTTTTAAAGTATGAACTTTGGTTTCCATACATGTTATTCTGTTTTTGTTTTTTTAAAATATACAGTCAGTCCTTCATGTCCAGGGTCTATAGCTCTGAGACCAACCATCACAGATAGACTATATTTATATACATATATTTTGAACTTTGGCTCTGCACGGTGGTACCTGCCTGTAACCTCGGCTACTTGGGAGGCTGAGGCAGGAGGATCACAAATTCCAGGCCACCTGGGAAACTTGGCAAGACCCTATCTCAAAATAAAATAAAAATTGCTGGGGATGTAGCTCAGAGATAAGAGTGTTTGCCTAGTGTGCACAAGGCCCTGGTTTCAATCCCCACATAGACACTACATATACATATCACACAATCCTATCGTTACTAAATCTGTATGATTTTTTTCTTGTCATTATTCTCTAAACAGTGTAGTACAACAGCTATCTACACAGCGTGGCCTTGTATGGGGTATTACAGGTAATCATCTAGAGATGATGTAAAGTAGACGAGAGGATGTTAGGTTATATGTGAAAGCGATACCATTTTATATAAGGGACTTGACCATCCATGGATTTGGGTGTCCAGAGGATTCCTAGACCCAACCTCTGCTGCAACCATTGTTTATAGTTTTCCAAGGGCTTCAAAGGGAGGGGGGGAGTGCAGGGCCATGTATTTTCTTGTATTATTTTAAAAAGTAATTTTCTGGTGACACTAGGGATGGAGCCCAGGGCCTTAGGCATGCTGGGCAAGCACTTTACCACTGAGCTCTGCACCCAGCCAAAGGCAAGATCTTGACTACACTATCTTTTAATCACCTTTGCTTTCCTCAGTGCCTGCAGACACACTGGGAGGGGTACACATGTCTTCTACTGTTGTAGGGAGGATTCATTATATACTAGTTGTGAATTGTTTGGAAAATGCAGAGTTAAGCACTCAACAAATGTCAGTTTGCTACATTGTTTTGGAAGAATCCATTCTCAAAAAAAAAACAGAAGATGGAACGGTCAACTCCCCCTGCCTTTTGTGACTATTCCCTGATTGATGATCACTCATTTGAATCGGCGTGGAATTCTGGGTCAGACATCACTTCCCCTGTAGTCTCAAGACACCGCTTGCTCCTCGGGTTTCCCGTGATTGTCCCCGGCCATCCAATGCCATTCGGATTCTTGAGTCTTTGTACGGAACTTCTTCGCTCCTCCTCCAGAAGTTCTCAATCTTCTTAGTCTGGAGCTGCCGGATTGGTTATCTAATTTTTGATCTTTTCCGTCATCTCTTTTCATATTTGTTCCATCCATCTGAGGGGATTTTCATAGCTGACACACCTTTTTAAAAGATCTCAAAAGCCTCATCATTTTTAGGCTCCCCCATGTTGGAGTGACCTGCCTGTGACTCTGCCAGTCCCTGTCCTGAGAACTGCACTGGGCATGGTCTTCACGGGGACTCTGTGGTTTCCCACCCCTTCCCCAGCCCAGGGCAGGTTTCTGCCTGGTCCTCAGGCTCTTTGGACACCCTCTGAAGTCCACATCCACATGGAGGTGAACTTGAACTCTGTGCTCCTGAGGGTTCTGCTCATGCTGTGACCCAAACACACCTGGACCCACGGAGCCGCACCTAGGACTGCTGAAGTGCTGTGGCAGCGTGTGAGGCCCGAGACCTAGGACATCACAGAGAGGGAGCACTGCGGCCCTGAGGGTGGCCGAGGCCCCCATTTCACACTGTCCTCTCTCCTGGGCCTTGGTAGAGTGGGTCTGTGAGGAGGGTGGCAGCTCCAGTGATCTCAGAGAGGCTTTGGAGGGTCCCTCTTCCATCTTCTTGGTAAGTTTCCGTCCACCTGCACTGATCTCATGAAACAGCTGCGTGGCTACAGCCTCGGTATTCTCTCCCGAATCTGCTATTTTTTCCACGACCCTCGGTTCTGGGGCTTGAGCCCCATGCCTCATGCAGGCTGGGCAAGCCCTCTACCCCCAGGTTACCTCCCCAACACTGCTGTTGGATTCTTTGCTACAGGATCGGGCTGATAATTTTCCAATTCTGTAAGTTCTGCTTTCTTTTTTATTATAAACCTGATTTAGTGTGTTCCCCTCTTCCCGCCGTTTACCCTAGGCGGTCAAGAGGAGCTTGGAAATTTCTTCCACCAAATATCCTACTTCCTCTCTTGGAAGTTCCTCCCTTCCACAAACACAGGACACAGGCACATGGCAGCAGGTTCTCCAGAACTTGGTCACAAGCAGAACTCTCCTTCCTTTGCCAGTGACGGCCTGGCTTCCGTCTGAGATCTCATGGAATGGTCTCTCTTGTCCTCATTTCTGCCAACACCTTGATCGCACCCTCCTAGGTCACCTCCGAGAAGAATGGCCATGTCTCTAAGGCTTTCTTCCCCTTCTGAGCCCTCGATAGAGCACCTTCTACAGTCCGCTCACGGCAACACATTCTCGCCAGTTGTTTTTGCTGCTGCGACCGAAATACGTGATAAGAGCGATTTTACAAGAGGAAAAGTCCATTCAGGGCTCACGGTTTCAGAGGTCTCGGTCCACAGGCAGCCAGCTTCATAGCTCTGGGCCCAAGATGAGGAAGGACATCACCACAGAAGATTCTGACAGAGTAAAGCAGCTCAGGACACAGTGCCAGGAATCAGAGCGACTTCTCCTCTCACCAAGGACAAAATGTATACCCCAAAGGCACACCCCACCCTGCCTCCACTGGTCACGCCTACCTGCCTACAGTCACCTCCTGGATTAGTGCACTCGTTAGGTTACAGCTCTTATAACCCAATCATTTCACCTCACAGTGAGCTCTTGAGGGACCCCTCACATCTAGACCATAACACAAGCTCAGCTTTCTCTAACCCACACCTCCAAACTCTTGTACTCTCTGCCTGTTACCTGATTCTGAAATTTCTTGCACATTTTGAGATGTGTGTTACAACACCCCACTTGTGGGTACACAAATCTGTAGTCCTCTGTTCAAGTCACTGTAATACGATACCTTACAGTGGGTTATTTATAAACAGTAGAAATGTCTGGCTCACAATTCTGGAGGTTGGGAAACCGGGACCCAGGGGCAGCAGATTCACTGGCAAAGACTCACCGTCAGCACGAGGTGGCCTTTTGCTATGTTCACACGTGATGGATGGGGCAACTGAAGTCCCCTGTACCTCTTCTCCAAGGCTGTCAATCCCATCCAGGGGGCTCTGCTCTTATGATGGAGTCACCTCCTAAGCCCTTACCTCTCAACACCAATGCTTTGGGGTTTGGTTACCAGCATTTGAATTTAGGAGAACACAAATATTTAAAACAGAGCACAGTTTAAAAAGTCAACTGAAGAGCCTGGTAATGGAAGCCATTCTGTCTCGGTATTATTTCAATAATGCCCATCAATTGCCTCATTCTAGGTTTTAGCTGGTCCAGTTTTGATTGTGTGAACACTTCCAGAATTTTCACTTTCTATGCCTAATTTTTTTTTCACCTACAAGCTTCTCTAAGATTATAAGGAGTTTCTTTTTAACTAGAGAGGAAATTCATCAGTCAGCATGGAAACACAAAGCAAGTTTGAGTTATAGCAGCAGCTGTTCTTCCACACAAACCTCACAGAAGCACATTTTAATAAGACACAAGATGTTATTATTTATCTCTTCCTAAATTTTATTTCATGAGTTTGCATTTTCTTCATTCTTTGCATTCAGATTTGCACTTGCAGTGTTTTGTCAACAGCCAGTCCATGACAAATTCCACCACATTTTTTCCTGGAATTTTGCATCCCTAAACTGCCATTTGTTGATAGAACAACAGATGGTGAAGCAGAGATGGTAGAGGTCATTCCACTCTTTTCCTGTGGAGATTGAGTCCAATATGAATAGATCCCTTGTCCAGATCGAAATGGACAATGGATTCAGCAAAGCAACATTCCGTTTTTGCACCTGTCTCTGGGACATTTGTGCTGGATATTCTGGAACCATCCATGAAAACCACCTTTGGATCAATACAGCTCAAGGGGGCTCACCTGTCTTGTGCATATGGTCTTGCCTGTTAAGACGACTCTAATTTTTTTTCATGACAGAGTTATAAAATATGGGGGACCTGGGGCAAAGTGGAAGGGCCAGGGCTCTACTGGTGCCAGGCTGTGTTAGGTACAGATGGTGAGAGGGTGTCCTGTGCTGGTTTTTTTTTCTCTGTCCCTACTTCCCTCTGGGAGCTTGAGACACGGTCCTCCCCACTTCCCGATGCTGCCCACTGGTGTCCTGACCTCAGACATGCTCGCTGACCTCTCTCACATCGCAATTACTTTTCTCAACACGTCATGATCATAATTGGCAGGTGGAGCCCATGGGGTCAATATGGGCTTCGTCCGCCAGTTATGATCACGACCAATGGGCAAGTCTCTCATCCTCAAACTGAATGTCTGAGCTTCTACCTTGTGCAGGAAATTCATTGACTTCGATTCATTATTGAAAGAAATAAACACAGCCTCTGGTACCCAGGCGTTGAGAGTCTAATGGGAAAGAAGCAAGTGCTCAAAACAGGTACAGAGGATGCAGAGACTTTGCCAGGAAGCTCACAGGGAGCTTGCATGGCTCTCTGTAACTGCTGGCTCCTGGGCAAGCAGACTCTTGTCTGCTACTGAACGTGGTTGATTTAATTTAGAGCAGCCTCTGTCTACCTGCTCAGCTCTGCACCACGCCACACCCTTCCCCAACCCTCACACCTCAGTGATCACATGGGCATCTTCTGCCAGAGACGGTAGTGGATGCTGTCCACACGCTGGCCAAGAGAAATGCAGCTTGCATCCTTCAACGGTTGGTGAAAACAACTAACACTCAAATGTGTTATGCAATTTCTTAAAATGCATGTTAAAAATTACAACAGAGGAAGCTTATTGCATTTTCTTGAATTTTATGGTTCCTTTTAAATTCTAATCACTTTCCAAAGCCCATATTAATCTCTGATAGGTAATTTCATTAAAAGCTAAGTGGGCTGAAGTATTTGAGGAATCAAAATCCTTTCTTATATTGGAACCAGAAAAAAGTAGAGTAAATGTGCACCCCCCCACCCATTTATTAATGTGACTTTGTCCTCAGAGCAGGCGAACATGTCATGGGAGATTTTAACTTGACAAGTTGGTCCTGTGAATGTGGCAGAACTGAAGACTAGCCAGAAGCATAATTTGTCCTCTGCTCGTCAGGGATTCCTATGGTTTTATCTATGTTGACTTCATAAACTGTGTGTTTTCTGAAAAAAGTACCACTGTTTTAAGTGGCTATTTTGCTTCTCCTGCAGCTTCTTGCTATGCTATGAGATTCACTTTCCCTGCATATGATCTCTCATCTCATTCAGCATGGGAAATGCACAGGTGGGTGTCCTATGCATGGCCACATCTGAAAGAACAATGTCCTGGCTGATGTTCCCTTCTGGAAGCCAGTCCATCGACTCACGCGGGGGTGGAGGGTTGGATGTCTGTGTACCTCAATCTGCATTCCCTGTGACTCTGAGACTGAAGCAGGTACGTGGTGACCAGACAGCATGTAGGGATTCTTGCCCTAATAGTAAGGAACTTAGCTCAGAAATCACTGGGTTGAAGTGTCTCAAATAACTGGCTTGGAGAAGCTTTCCTTCGAGCATTTCTCCTGAATCCACAGAGGCAGGACGCTTAGTGAAGTAGATGACACATCCCCAGGTGCATGTGCACGTGTAAAAATCGAGACCCTTTGGTCACAGTCACTGTCCCTGTAGGTGGTCTAGGTTGGGTATAGGAGGAATGGAAGAGGACACAAAAACACGGAGGGCCACATTGAGTCTGGGAACAAAGGACAACTTCTGAGGGGAGCAGTGGGAGAACACTCTAAAGTCCAATGAAAAAGTAAGGAAGCGCACTTAAAGGGCAGAAGGAGCAGAAACTTCCGGAAAACACTGAATCCTGCCCACAGGTATAGAAGAAGAGGCCAGGTCCTTTAATGAATCAGGAATGTGTCTGTCGGCTTTTGGTTGTTGTGGCTAAAATACCTGACAAGAGCAACTTGGAGGAGGAGAGATTGATTTTGGCTGATAGTTTCAGAGGTTCAGTGCATGGTTGGCTGAATCCAGGGTAGAAACGTCATGGTAGAAGGGCATGATGGAAAGCTCACCAGCTTAGGACAAATAGGAAGCAGAGAGAGAGGGGTGCAGAGAAGGGGTCAGGCCAAAGATAGCCCCTTCCAGAACACACCCCAAGTGACCTGCTTCCTTCAGCTGGGTCCTACCTCCCCAGCAGCTCATTCAGTCATCTGTGAATTAAGCCACAGACGAGGACAAAGCCCTAATGTCACAATCACCTTCCAAAGCCCATCTCTGAACACACAACACATTTGGGGAGATACTCTAGATCAAAATCATAACAAGAAATAATAGTTAAAAAAAAAAAGACATGGTAAAAAAGAAACTGTGTTAGAAACAGCCAGAAATCTTTGGACTCCACATCTCAGCACGGGACACAATGTGACATAAGGGATTTAGGAAAGTGGGAAGACCAATTCTTTCCAGAAGGTGTTACAGCCAGTTCTGAGGAAGGAGTTATGAATTGATTTGCAGGGAGATGAAATCCAGGGCAGGAGCCGGCATCCAGGAAAAGGTTCGCAAAGTTAGAAGTCAGAGAGGAGAGTCAGTGTCCCAGCTGATGGAGAGAAGCTACGGGGGGTTCATGTGGAAGGAGGTTGACTCAGGCTTCGGGGTTGAAAAGGGCTCAGCAGTGGCCGCAGCACTTCCATGCTCTGCAGGAAAGAATCTGGAACACGGGACATTTGAAGAAGTTAGAGCAGTAAAAGGGACCCGGGTGGGAAAACTTGGAGCAATCAAACTGGGTGTGAAATAGAACAAAATGATTTTTTAAAACGTTTTAAAGAACATCCTCAAAATAATAAGAACAGATTGGATTCATGAAGCAAGGACGTGTGTCTATAAACATTTGAAAAATAATTTTTTTAAATGCAGAAATTAAAAAAAAAAAACAATTGAATGATCTCAAGATGAAGCTAAAGCAATCTACCAGAAATCAGGGCCAAAAGAAATAGATACGGAAAAAGAAAGACAGGTCATCATATTACATAATCCTCCTAAAGAATTCTATTCAACAAGGTTTCATAATATAAAAACAAACAAACAAAAAGAAAAGAATGGAAAACAAAAATTAAAGAAAATATTGCACAATAGAAACATTTGAGTTTCCAGATTTATAAGTACCACTGAAAAATGCAGAACAAATGTTAAAAAAAAAAAAAGATTTGTACAGAACAGTGTAAAATTTCAGACATTTAACAATAACAGTTACATCATAAAATCTTCCAGAGAAAAGGGGAAAAAAAGTGATCGCAGTGATAATTTTTTTTTTTGAAAATTTGGCACAGGACTTCTCAAAAGCAATGTAGAAAGACAATAGTTCAATATAACTATATATAGATCATTAATTACTTAGCTGTGAACAGCACTTTCAAAGTCTTTGTACTCTGAAAACTCTAATAATACAAATTCCACATAATGTGATGATAACTTGAACGTTAAGGCACAAAACTGTCTATGGAAACAATTTTGGTGACATGTCTTTGGAGGCATAGAACATTCCTCCCCTTCCCATCAAAGAGGGAAGAGGTTACTTAAAATTGTCTCAGAGAAGAGATGTAAAGAGGCTCATCTGAGAGTTTTGAGTGGCTTCCTGGGATCTGACTAGAAACAATTGGCCAGAGGTGAGCTGAGACTTGCATTTTTCAGGATAATAATCTATAGACATTTACTGGTTTGGAGCTGGGAGAAAATAAGTGACTTTGTATGAAATGGGTACATCCTCAGAGCAGGTCAGGTGATAGAGTAAAATATTTCAAAAGTTCAAAGCTCAATTCCCATATCAACGTGCATATGAACAAACATCAAAGATGTCATTCAACTCATTCATCCATGAAGGATGGACTAAGATGCTAGACTTGGCTCAAAGAACACTTAAGGAGCTGAACGTGACCAATGAACATGCAGATGAGATTGCTGAATCAACTGTGGTGTTGGTAATGATCCACAGGGCAATAAACTCTATTGACATGACCTTCTCTTCCAGACAAAAGTAACTTTCATCTCTTCTAAGCAACAATGAAATCTACAGTCTCTAGGCAAATTTGTTAAATCTGGGACTTTTCAAAAGTAACAAACAGTCCCCTGACCCAGGTCCATTTTCTCTGATAATAATCCCTGAAAGGGTCTGAGCCTCCCATATCACGGAAAGTACATGTTTCCTGCCTTTTAAAAAAAAAAAAAAATCCAATTTCCAAGTTTGAAATGTTTTCTTAACCTAAATGGATATTTCCTATGGCCTAGATTTGGGCCACTCAGGAAAAAGCCAGTTTAATGGTGATTTCAAGTGGGACCCACTCAGGAGGAAGGTTATTTTAGCAGAAGAGGCTGAAAGCATTAAGACAGGTGGAAGGAGCTCTGAGCACCTGGCAGGATGAGAGCACTGTCATGGTCAAGAGGCTGAGTCCGTCATTTTCAGTGAGTAAATCCATGAAGACTGGAGGAAACACAGAGAAAACACTTGCCAAGCTTGGGAAGCTGTCAATCAGTTTTAGGTATTTTAGTCCTGTAAGACCCTAATACATCAATTCACCCCCTTCCCAACTGATTGATAACCTTTCAATGTCAGTCATCTTCCCTCCGACTTGGTGAGAGATGAGCAGGAAACAGAAAAGGGCCCAGAGGAACCGAAAATGGAGGCGCAGACCCTGTGTTCCTTTCCCCCCCGCAGGTGTGCTGTCCTAGGAGAAGGGAGAGAGCTTTCAACATATTGCAGCTTCTCACTACCATACAGAGGAGACGTTTTCATTATGAATTTGTTTGGTGACAGAGGAACTGGAATCCTCTGCATAGTCTAAAAATGGCACAAAACTTCTGGAGACCTGAAGGACCAGGTTGGTGCAATTGCAGTGTGAGTTGAAAGGGTGGTGATGGTGGTGTGAGGTGCTTTCCCTTGCTCTCACCAGGTGGGAGCCCGCTCGTTCAACACAACCATGTTTTTATGCTCTGGACATGGGAAGGGAGGGGACAAAGGAAAAGTGTGTCTTCAGGGTGGCAGGAGGTGAATTGGTATGAGAGCAAAAACTCCATCAGCAGATGATACCCACAATGGAAAGATGTAACATGGCGAAATCAGACAGGCAAATGCCAGAAGAAATGCCTAAGAGAGTTTGTCTCTGGAAAATCAGGGTGGGAGTGAGGGGTTCAGGGATTCCTTTCTCCTTGAAGTCTTATTTGACTTTTATAAATTTGGCTTTTCACAATGTCCTCAGGGGAACAGGTGTGCCAAACAATTTCCCACAGAGATGATATTCTTCTGTGAGCAAGTTTTAAGATGCTAAGTATTGAACTCTTTGTTTAACTTCATCACCTAAACCACAGAGTTTGAGCAGGAAGAAGAAAAAGGTATGATAGATGGAAGGGCACGTTCTTGTAATGTGTTTACATATTAGGAGGAAAGGGGTGAGGCTCAGAGATCCAGTGATACAGTCCATGCCTAGCATGTGTGAAACATGCTAGGCATGGACTATACGGGTCCATCCCCCATTCAAAAAGAAAAGAAAAGAAAAACTGGGTTGGCTTTATAATTTGTGAATGCAACTAATTACATGCAAATAAAAATTTATCAGTATAATGTCCTATGAGAAAAACACTTAAAATCTATCAGCAAAATATCATTGATACCAGCTAAACCATTCATCATTTAGTGTTTTGCTTTTACTTTTACAAGACACATCAAAAATATAGTTTGGCTAATCCTCCTCCATCTTTCTACTCGGATTTGGCATGCCAGGCAGCTTTTTATTAAAAATTATCTTAATATTTAAGAAGAAATGTGTGTGTGTGTGCATGAATTTTCTTAATGATTAAACGTCCTTCTCAAGACACAAGGACACATTCAGAAGTACAAATAAAGCTTTGCACAATGTTGATCATTCTGAAATAAGCCAACTCCAGTGATGGACATAATTTAAGAGGAAACACAAAGGATATCATGAATCTTTTTTTTTTTTTTTGGTACTTGGGGGCACTCAACCACTGAGCCACATCCCCAGCCCTATTTTGTATTTTATTTACAGGTCTCACTGAGTTGCTTAGTGCCTTGCTTTTGCTGAGGCTGGCTTTGAACTTTGATCTTCCTGCCTCGGCCTCCTGAGCTGCTGGGATGACAGGCATGTGCCACCATGCCCGGTAGTATCATGAATCTTAACAACAGAAGTCAAGGACTGTGTGGCAGAAAATAGTACAATTTAGACCCAAATGGGCTGTTTTTCATTATGGAGGGCAGGGTGAGTGGAAAATATTTTATAAGGGGAAAATTTGAATATTGACTCTGTTATTCTATTCTGGTAGAATTTATGTCCCTAATTCTTATTCATTTTCTTCTGTACACTCATAGTTTATGTCTTTGTAGATTCAGTGATACTCCAGGTCTGACCCTATTGTGGTGAAGCCACCATTATCAAGCTATGTGTCCACTGCTGACCCCAGCCAACTGATCTGGTCAAATTGACCATTTCTCCCATTGCTCTGAATACAAGAGCTTGGCCATCATCTATTTGCTGTGGTGTGCAAATGTGCATTCCCTGGTGTGAGCTTCCACTGTGGGCTCCCCAGTGTGGGTTCCCAGTGGAGACTTCCCAGTGGGGGTTCCCATTGTGAGCCCCCATGTGGGCTTCCCAGTGTGGGCTAGATAGGTTTTACTGCATTGGGTGTCTGGCTTTGGACTTCTGAAAACAATTGAGGTTCTCTGCCTTTCTCCTTGGTGAATTTGACCCATCTCTTTGGGGACATTTAATGCAGCTGCAGATGTACTGGAGAGCAGGGTTCATCCCTTCCCTAATCCACAGAAATCAAAGCATTAAGCATTTAACAGCTAAAAGTTAGATTCCACCAACCCCAGGGAATTGAGAGCATCAACAACAGTACCATCACCACCATCGATGTTCTTCCAATATACCACATTTTTATTGGTGTTTTACACAATTTCATTCATTGCTTATAACAACAGTTTATCATCTCCATCAAACTTAAATTAAGGATCCAAAAAGCCACATGATTATTAAAACACAGAAAGTGGATTTTTATTTAAGTCTGTTTGAATTCATGAGACTGTATACTTACACATGATGGTACGTGCCCCTGGAAATCTGGGGTCAAGAGTACATTTCCCAGAACTAAACAGTATGTCCTATTGCCAGAGAGGGTCTACACTATAAGGAATGGAAGAACTTAAGAAGCAGGTACAACTATAGATTCACAGAACAAGTTATACCTCACCCATGTGGGTTGTTTCTCTTTATATGTATAGTTGGGGTTCACCCAAAGAGGTGGGATAGGTAGGATATGTGTGCATTTGAGAACATGCTTATGGTAAAACATAAAGTGACTTATTAACTAAAAGCACTGATTACAAGGAAGTGGTCTATACAGTTGTGGGGTTGGGTGAGCCAGCTGGAGGTCCCAGGGCGAGCAGGAAATGGCAGCAACTATCTGGGTCTCCACAGGCAGAGACGGCATCCACCATCTGGGTCCCTACAGGCTAACTGTCCACCACAGCAATCACAAAAGGAAATGCAGAAGAAAGAAACAGCAATATCAGACTCTGTAATTGTTTGGAGTTTCTAGATCAGAGAAATCTAAGATTTCTTCTAAAGACTTTCCCATTGGCAAGTTGGGTTCACTAGGTGGATCTCACCCTGTATGCATCTCCTGTGGATTGATTAGGAAGTTCAGCCACATTAGCAGGCCCCGTCACAAAAGCACTGTGTTTTTGTTGTGGTTTGGTTTGGTTTGGTTTGTACCAAGGATTGAACCCAGAGGTGCTTAACCACTGTGCCACATTCCCATCCCTTGTTTATTTATTTTTTTTAATTTTTAAAATTTAAAAAGACAGGGTCTCCCTAAGTTGCTTAGGTCCTTGCTACTTACTAAGGCTGACCTTGAACTTGCTCCTACCTCAGCCTTCCCTGTCGCTGGGATTACAGGTGTGTGCCGCCGTGATGGGCATTCGATGGAATGGTTGGGAGAAGAGTTATTCTGTCTACACTACTTCCCTCCACCCTCACAGAGCACTAGGAGAAGTAGCTTGCCTTGACTAGCCTGGAGTTTGCCTGAATCAGACATATCCTAGAAAGGAAGTTCTAGGACTCTACTTCAGCCCGTCCAAGGTGCCATAATAAAATCTATCACACAATGAGCCTGGAGCTCACAAATGACCTCATGTTCTCTGTTATCCTCATAACAGCCCAAGAAGTAGGAGCTGTGCTCCCATCCACCTGACACAGGTGGAAGCTAGAGAGGCCACATGCCTGGTGCCTGCTTCCACCCACAGCAAATGGTCAAAGCCAAGAAGACAGCAGTGCTCTGAACTCTCTCCTGGGCAGGCACAGGTATCGCAAGACCCAGGTGGAATTTTTCATGGCCCTCTACTCTCACCAATATCAGCTTATTTTCAGGCCTAGACACAATAATTATCTGGTCTACAATTTTTCATATCTTGTATATAAAGTATGTTCACTACAATTCATGCCTTTATACATGTCCTTTGGTTTTTTTGCATTACAATTCTTATTACACATATGTACCACAATTTTTCATATCTCTGTTGTATATAAAGTATGTTGACACTCAATTTGAGTCTTCATACATGTACTTTGGATAAGGAAGTCCATCATATTCTGTGTAATAAGAATTGTAATGCATTCCACTGTCATGTATTTTTAAAAAAATCAGTTAAAAATTATCTGGTCTATAGTTTCAGAGGAATATATATATATATCATATAGGAATATCAGAGGAATATATATATATCATAGAGGAATATATATATATCATAGAGGATTATATATATATCATAGAGGATTATATATATATATTATATATATATATATATATGATCTACATCCTTCTTACAGAGAAAATAAAGATTTCTAGAATTTACAGAGGAGAAAATATCTGGATATGTATAGAAGTTGAAATTGCTTGCATCTCACTCCAGAAGGGAGCAAGATCAAAGAAAAATGGTTTTATTTTCCTCATTTCCAACCATTGTTAGCCATTCCTTGTTTGTTTCAAAAAAAATATTTCTTCTACCTAAATATGCTTTTGTTTCCAGTCAACACTGTGTGTGGGAGGAAGGACTCAGCCGAGAGACATGCTTTACAGACTTAATTTCAAGGTACAAGCCCTGCCTGTACTTCATTTTATAGCTCTCTCTGTAGTAATAATTTTGTCCTGAGGTCTAACTTATAATGAGAGTTGACTCATGCAGCCCACTTGTAATACAGACTGTCAGGCACCTGTCAGAACACTGCTGTGTTTTTATTTCTTATTAATCACCAGGTTGGAGTTTTAAATTCTGATGTCTGTTTTTCAAAGTTCTGTGGATGGTCAAAGCCTGCAGCAATCACTTGGGGATATAAATGTGAGGGTTCTTCTTTTTTTCCTAACGAGGTTTTCAAGTACAGCATCCTTCACAAAGGTTGTTTGTAAGAGCTCTTTGCTAACTCATAAGTGGTACCTGGTAGTTCCTTGCCTCACTAGAGCCTGTGGTTGAACAGATGTCCCCAAGGAAGAAATGTCAGTGGCCTTGTGAGCATCTCCTAGCTATTTGTTCTGGTGACATGCAAACTGTGTTTGTGGATATCAGGGGCTGACAGAGCACCAATTCTGGTAGGATAGAGAGATCTTCTCTCTATCCTAATACCTAGGTTCCGCTATATATCTCATGGAGTTCTATTTATGGGTGATGGTACTGGCCTGCTGTTTGCAATCCAGAGTTGTCCCCTGTAATGCAGGAGATAAAGATAAATGGAAAGTGCCTACATGTTACTGGAATCTTAGATCAGAGTCTCAACGCTGTGGGTCTCAGCAAATCAAATGCAGCCGCTTACTCTCAAATCCAAATGGAAAACATAATGGTGAAGTGCAGGAATGGAACTTCCATTGATCTGGCCACATTGGAAAGGCACGTGAGGTCGCGTATCTCAGCCCTCTCTTTAGGTACTGACATGAGCATAAGGTTGAAAATAGAGGAAGAAATGGGGCAGGGGTAGAGATAGGAATAATAAAACAGTCTTGGTCAAACTGTGGTCTGGTTGATCATTAATCTAAGGTGGTTCCAGAGAAGCCCTTATCAACTGAAAAGAAAACAAACCAAAAAAAAAAAAAATCTCCATTTGCTTTACAGAATGTTTATCTGTCAGACCTGTGATCCTGGAAGGGGGCAATTTGGCTCCGCTGAGATGACCATGCCTGCTCAGGAAGAAGGCCTGATCTTCATGGGGTGGTGGCCCTGCAAGGTGTCACGGTTCCTGGATGGTGTAGAGCAATGACTGGATACTCCTAGGAACCATTTCAGGAGACTCGCAGGAACAGTTTTGGGGGTCTGAACAGGATACTGTAGAAGCTGGCAGTTGAATATCTCTGCAAACACTGAAAATACCTTAGTTACTCTTATCTTGGTGTCTTTAGCCTTGAAGTGTAGAGTAGATGAAAAAATGAAGACAGAGGTGCCAAACTCCATCCTTCCCTGAGTTACCCACTGGGCCTCTGTGGTTCTAAGTGAGAGCTCCATGCTTTCAGCAACCGATTCCCTGAATGTGCACACCCCTCCCTCAGGGCGTCACTGAGACATTTTTATAAGGTGTTGCGCAGGACCTTCTCCCTCCTGCAAGTCTGTGACGTGGAGCCTAGGCAGGAAGCTGTTTGGAGTCATGAGAGATGTCACAGTGGAAACGTGAGAGGTGGCGAATCACCAAAGCGGGAAGGCTGGACCTGGGTGCAGACTGCTGGGGAGCATGGAGCCACCCGAGTCTCTGATTCCCTTGATTCGGAAACCACGACACCCCCTAAGTGTGACCACTGGAGCTGAGGATCTTCAGTCAGAGCCACAACCGGAGACCAGTACAATTTGGAAATATGAATTGATTTTTAAAATACTCTTCACTTACTTATTTATGAAAAGTCATGCATGCCTACTAACAGCCAGTCGTGACCAGGAATCCTAGGAGGGCGGAGAAATCAATGAGCAACATCTATGTTCCCTTTCATGTGTGGGAAGCAGGTTTTTAAGTAAAAAGCAAAAGGTAAATTATCAATTGGGAAAGGAGCCATGTAATAGAAAATAGCAATGGAGAAGAAGTCTCAACACTGGAAAGGAGAGTCAGGAGTGGTCTTTCTAAGAACATGGGATCACCCAGGGCCTGCCAAGGAGCTGTCTGTGCAAAAGCCAAGGGAAATGTCATCCTTGAAGAAAAGCGATGAATCCACATTCCCCCAGGTTAAAAACAAAAACAAAAACCTTTTTTTTTTTTTAAATCTTTACTTGTTTTCAGAACTGACATAACAGGGTGGACTGAGTGAATTGTGGAAAGGGGCCAGAGAAAATCAGGTTAGAATTTGCAGGCCAATGTCAGGAGACTGAATTTCATCCCAAGTTCAGTGGAAGATGATCAAAGAATCATCATCATGATCAAGGGCTTCACTGTAATAGGTATTTCAGTGGAAATATTCATGACTGCAGCAAATTTCAAGAAAAAATTGACTGAGAGGAGTAAAAGGGAGAATTAAGGAGACTGTGTAGCAGTTGGTTCCTGTAACTTAGGTGAGAGGTGGCAATGGCCAAGGGCAAGACTGTGGCCCTGTGCGTGGGAGGATCATGGACCAAAGAACCCAGGGTCATGTAGATGGAAGAATTACAGGCGAAGACCTGTCGACCTTGTAGACAGGGAATCACAGACTAAAGACCTGAGAGCAAGGTAGACAGGAATCAGAAACTGGAGGTGGATGGTGCTTTGCAGGAGCTGGGTAAGAGGGCATGGGGAGATGCCAGTCAAAGTGTACCACTGTCAAAGAGGATGAAGAAGTTCTGGGGATCGATCGTACAGCAGGATGAGTACAGTTAATAATAATGCATTGTGGGGCTGGAGATGTGGCTCAGCGGTAGCGCGCTCGTCTGGCATGCGTGCGGCCCGGGTTCGATCCTCAGCACCACATACCAACAAAGATGTTGTGTCCGCCGAGAACTAAAAAATAAATATTAAAAAAAATTCTCTCTCTCTCTCTCTCTCCTGTCTCACTCTCTCTTTAAAAATAATAATAATAATAATAATAATGCATTGTGGGCTGAAAATGTGATGCAAGCAGATCTCAAACTTTCTCATCACAGAAAAATGATAAGTGTGTAAGGTCTTGGATATATTGACTTCATTTAATCATTTTAAAATATGCATGTGTGAATACACATACGTGCTCACGTATTTACATGTGTATGTGTGTGTTATGTATATATATATGTATATACATATATCAGAGCATCTTGCTCACTCCATGAATATGTGAATAGACATAATTTTTATTTGTTAAATACACCTTCATTAAAGCTGAAAAGAAAAGAAGGGGGAAATAAAAGAAAAAAGGAAAAAAGAAGAATTCAAGAATCTATGGTGGCCAGGTGCAGTGGCCTATGCCTGACTCCCAGCAGCTCAGGAGGCTGAGGCAAGAGGATTGCGAGTTCAAAGCCAGCCTCGGCAAAAGCAAGGCACTAAGCAACTCAGTGAGACCTTGTCTTTAAATAAAATACAAAATACGGCTGAAATGTGGCTCAGTGGCCTAGTGTCCCCGAGTTCAATGCCTGGTATCCACCCCCTCCCCCCAAAAAAATAATCTGTGTTGCTTGCTACAGAGTGGCTGTGAGAACTGTAAGAGTACCAATCACCACTGAGCTCTTAGCTGGCTCAGTATAATCAGTCTAAACATCTGTCTCTTGTAGGAATTACTCCTGCAAGACTCCAAACTGATCTTTCCTACTGAGTTTTTGCTCTTCTAGAATTCATTTCCCACAATGAAGCCAGGGATACCCTATTACAATGCATCCCTAATTATATTATTTATTTGCTAAAAAACCCTCTGTTATACACAGAACGCACCATGGAGCCCTGTGCCCTGGTTCACAGAGTCTGGCCTCCTCTCCCCACCTGCACCACACTGGCTCCCCCTTCTGCAGATGCTGGTTCCCGTAACTCCATGGACATCCATGGAGCAGCATCGCACCATGGATGTGGGGGCTGAGGCCAAGTGGCAGTGACCAAAAACCAGGAAACCAAGAAGTCAGCAGTAGTATGCTGGATGCTCACCAATATCAATGCTCAAGTGGCCAGAAGGTCCAGGGGTGTCCAGGACAGCAGGACCAGCATACCTTAGGATAGTCGGTGATTAGAAGGGAGAGGCTAGAACCCCAACACATTGTTTGAAGGTGGCACAGGAAGTTGGGAAAAAATAAACTTCAACCTCATTTCCTTGCCTGGACATGGGTCAGGAGAGGAGACCAGTTGAGACCGCCTGAGAAGACGGCAGGAAAGGGAGTCCTCAGAGGACAGCTGGGATCCGCCAGGACCTGGAAATGAACCCTCAACTCCTGGAGGAGTTAACAATCATACAGAGGGCATGGTACCATGATCTGGGAGAAACTCATGGTGTGGTATTGATGTTGGAGAGCTTGTCACCTCCAGTTCCACCCCAGATGGGAAAGGAAGTCATGGACCTCTGAGAGCCGCTTCTCCTCCAAGAGCCAAGGCAGTGTCAGGGGTGTCTGAGCCACAGGTTGGAGTCTGCATGACATCATGACATGCCTGAGGGTTGTGACAGTGTTGTTCAGCAGTGAACCTGCAGATCACTGAGGGACAATCCTTGAGCACCAGGATTCAAAATCTGCTATTTGAAAGTAGTTGTGCTAAGTGACCTTCTGGGTTTGATGGGCCCTGCGGGACCTCTGTTCTGATGAGCTAAAATACAGAAAAAAATTAGCCACCAAATTTATCAAAGGTATAGACAGATGTTTCTTGACTCATAATGAACCCATTAAAGTTGAAAATATCATAAGTTGAAAATGCATTTAATGCACCAAATTTATTCAACATTACAGCTTAGCAACACAGTTCAGTTACTCCCCCTGTGATTATGTGGTTGGGAACTACAATATCCAAAAACCTCAAGAAAGACCAGGAGGAGCTCAGGAACATCAGGGCCAATGATCTGTTTTTTTGCAAGATAGCTTAGGGAGACTTTCTGTTTCTCAAGGGAGACCCCCATCTGCATCCTACCACTTTCTACCCATCCTAGCATCTGGAGAGTATCATGAGAGAAAGGATGTGCTCATGATCTGGATATGAGGTTCCCCAAAACCTCCTCTGTTAATGCAGGAATATTCAGAGGTAAAATTATCGGATTATGAGAGCTGTAGCCTAATCAGTCTATTTTAGTTTAAATGGTCTGAAAGGTGTGTCTGGAGGAGGTGGGTCACTGGGGGCTGCCTTGGAAGGATGCATCTCCCCTATAGCCCCTCCATCCCGGCCCCCTTTCCTGCAGCCAGAAGGTGAACCGCTTTCCTTCCGCCATGGTGCTCTGAGACACCTTGGGGCCAAAGTGATGGAATGGACTGACAGTGGACTGACTCTCTGAAGCTGTGAGTCAAAATAAATTTTCCTTTGTCTTCAGTTGGTCTTGTCATGTTATTTTGGTCACAGGAATGAAAAGCTGAGTAACACAGATGTCCCTCTGGAGGCTGCTCTGAGAACTGTTTTCACATGGTTCACATGAGGCCTGTGCAAGTGGCCAATGTGTAACTTCCTCCAAACTTAGTGATCTACAAAGACCACTGCGGTGTTTTGTTTGCTGCACTAGGCAGAACCTGGTGGGGGGTTCATCCATACCCTAGTTGGTGTCCACTGGGCCCCAGGGGGTCAGGGTCTTTGCTCATGTAAAATCTCAACAGCCAGGAGCTGGGCCATCTGGGACCCTTGGGTACCTTTCTTTGTCTCCAGGTGTTCCCTCCAGCATGGTGGCTTCAGTAGCTGGACTTCTTATGTGTCAGCTCAAGACTTGAGAGAAAGAAGGTGGGAGCTATCTCCCCTTTTACAGCCTCATCCTCAGTGCACCTACTCCACACTGTTATTGGATGAGGCGGTTATAAGGTGCAGGCGGTACAACTGGAGGCAACACAGTCCTCACCTCTCGGTGGAGAAGCACAACAGGCTCTTTTTCAATGAGGAGCATGTGGAATGGCATATATATTTATATGGCTCTTTTGGAAAATGCCATCTGTCCCACAGCAGCAGGAATGAGTTGTTTGGGGTATTTACATGGGTTGTGGATTTGTAGGGGTCTAGGGTTAGATTGAAAAGTTACAGGCAGACAAGACATGGGGCAACTAGAAGCCAATAATCAGACCATGAACTGCAGCAGAAGATGTCAGTCTCGAAGCTGCCCCCTCAAGGAATATTGACCCAGTGACAGGACGTAGATGTCATCCTGACTCTCCGTAAGAGCCAGGTCCCGGGAACTCTCCTACAGATCCATGGCCTAATCTCCTCTCTCACTGTGATCCTAGTATACTTCCTCATCCACAAAGAGAAGAAGAGAATACATCTTTTCTGTAAAAATGGAATACTTACCTTAAAAAGAAACTCCTTTACTTTGGGACATAACTTGATGTGACAAGCAGAAAGTTTGCAGCTTCCTAGTGAATTCCAAAAAGTATATATACTTAGGAAGTATAATAAAGTAGTCCCCCCTCTTATCCTTAGGGAATATGTTCCAAGATCCATGGTAGACGCCTAAAACTATGAAACCTATATAATACCAAGGTTTTTTTTTCTTTTCATATGCCCTGTAGAGTTGTTGCATAATATTAAGTTAATCTGTCCTTCCATGTTTTATATCCTGGTGCATCCTTTGTATCACTACTCCTGCACTTTGGGACCATTGTTAAGTGAAATAATGGTTACTTAAACACAAGCATATTGTGTCAGTCAATCTAATAACCAGGATGGTTATGAAGTGACTAATGGGAGGGTAGCATATGCAGTGTGGATACACTGGACAAAGGAAGGAATCACATACTAGGCAGAGTGTGAGATTTTGTCAGAACACTTTTGCAGACTAGCACACAATTTTAAAATGGAATATTTGCCTCTAGAATTTTCTGATTCATATATTTAGTCAATTGTTGACTATGAATGACTGAAACCTCAGAAAGCAAAACTTCAGATAAGGGGTATGCTATACTGATCACATATCAGGAAGGATAGATAGGTAAGAGAAAATGGACAGGCGACATCCCCCGAACATTTGGATATGGTATAGTCTTAGGACAATTTCTATTTATGGAATGAAGAATTGGTATCCCCCTCTTACACACAATTACAGAAAGTCACAGAAAACCATGTCTGACCCCATGTCTCTGGCCACAAGAACAGAGCCACTAAGTACAACGTGTGGTTTACATTGTGTATGTGAACTCTAAGACCCCAGGCTGGCCCTGGGCAAGGTTGCCAGGATCCACTTGGCAGAAAGGAAAGCTCCAATGCTACCAAAAGCACAGAGAGAAAAAATAAAATACTGCTCCTTCTTCAATGTGTTCTTGATTTGCCTTGTGCCTATTAACAAAAAAAAAATCACATGCAAAGACTTGATTTGTGATCAGGTATCAGAGCATCACGGACTTACTAGGAAGGGAATCGGCAGGGAAGTCAAGACAAGAAGAGCTGGTTCTAAGAACTTTGGAGAAACAGGAGCCCTAGGTTGGCATAGGAGAATCTAAAGAATCTGAAGGGACTAAGTTCAACAGGACGATAACCCTGCAGCCAATTTAAACACCTCTTCTCAACCGGGCTGTCAGTGTGCAATACCTCACCAACCTCTGATTAACCTCTGATCTGACAGTTGTTTTAGTTGTTAATTATTCATCAGGTACCCATTATAGATCACTGTGTCATCCCCCAAATCCTGAAGCTCAGTGAAAGGCCACTTGGTGACATAAACAGTTCTACTAATAGGAGCAGGAAAACTTATGAGATAAACCTAAATCATTTTTTCACAGACAGAAAACATATCATCATGGAAGAATGGAAAGAAATGCATGAACGTAAATATAATTGTAAGTAATAAATGAAATAGAAGTTCTGCTCAGGGCTGTGATGATATCATGAAGGCTTATCATTCTTCACAAGAAGAGTCATGGTAGTAGGTGGGGGGAGGTGGAAAGATACCTGGTAAGGTTTCCCCTCTCAGTGCAAATTCTTTGTGCAGAATTTCCTTCTTCTCAAATCATTTTCCTTCTCAAATTTATGGCTGTCTTTCTCTCAGACTATACTTAGAGCAAATGATACATTGCATGCAGACAGAAAATTCTTGAAGATTCCCCCCTCTTCATCACTCTCCGGGCTCACAGGAGTAGAGCAAAACATCATGTGTTTGTCCAAACATGGCACAAGCTGAGCCACAAGATGTTCTCTGTTAGGAGACACGGGGTTGAGCAAATTGGCATGGGTCTCCTTGCTTCAGACAATTATGTCGAATATCACTTCCTACAGAGAGCATGCATGGTGTGTGTTCTGTATAAGAATATGATATTTCCCCAAAAAAGTAGTCATCCAGAAGAGGCATAATTTTTTGAAGAGCTCTTATGCTAAGATGTGCTTTTGTAGCTTCATGGTCATTACTTTAAAAATTCTGTGTACTCAGTACACAAAGGCATTCCCTAGAGGTATTCGAGGAGAGTCAGACAGACCTAATGAAAAGTGCCCTAGCATGACAGCCAAGCATCACCACCTGATTACCTGTGCGCTTCTTCCCAAGGGTGGGCAATGTTTATTTTTATTTTCTTTTCTTTCACATATTTGAGAATCTGTTTTGTAGATCGAACTTGAACTTGAAGACTCATTTCCATGGTCACACAGGGACTGCAGTCCTTTCCTCTGCAGGTACCTTGAGATGGGACAGAGAGAGACATCAATGTTCATCTGGAAGAGTGTGAACTCTTCTTGAAGGAAGGATACAGGACAGAGCCAAGAAGTCAAGGCCGTTCCCATGACAGGATTATTTTTCTCTGGCAGCTGAGACTCTTGCTGCCCAAGAGGAGGATGGTTACTGGATGAAGACCTTCCAGAAGCTCCTGCCAAGTTAATCAAGAAATCAGGATGAGACAAAAGAATATTAGGGATGCAAAACAAGATGCAGCTGGAGACAGACTCTTCCTTAATAATGTTCTAAGACAATGATATCAAATAACTTTTAAATACATTTAAAAAACTCAGATGAAATGGAAAAATTCTTTCAACCTAAAATTTACTCCATCTAACATAGATAAAACCAGATTTCACGAAGAGTCCTGACTCATGCTTAAACAACTCAAACAAGAGTCAAAACTTTTTGACAAACACTGGGGTCCTATGATTTTTGTAGCTGAGTTCTACCAAATTCTCCTCAGCCAGTTCACTGCAATTCCTGTAGTCTTTCCCAGAGAATGAAGAAGGATGACTCATGTACTTGCTTCATAAGACCAAGACCATCGTGAGATGAAACCTGACAAGCACAGTACAAGTAGAGAAAATTACAGACCTCGTTCAAGCACGAATACAGATGCAATTATTCTAAACAAAAATCTAACAATCCAAACCCTTGTGTATAAAAATGTCCATGCAGTGTGTCTTATGACCAAGAAAGGTAGAGAAACCTGGTAAACACTAATCAAGGCAAATGTCCATTAGTCATGTTGAGAGCATAATTGTTGGACGTGATGTGCTAGGAATGCCACTTGACCTCTGCAGTCTTTCTCTCCAAACCCATAACTCCCGTCTAACTATAAGTACAGCTCCAGAAAAAAAAAATTGAGTTGATGGGCATTCTACAAAATACTTCACAAGCATTCATTAAAACTGTCACGTTCCTTTTCAAATAGAAAAAGTCTAGGAACTATCTCAACCCAAAAGGAGCCAAGGGAAACAGACTATTTCATGTAATGTGTTGACCTTGGGTGGGAGGTGGGGACAGAAGAATATCATAAAGGTCAAAAAAAATTCATAAAAAAATATGAGTGAGATATGAAGTTTAACTAAATCTAAAAATATCTCCACTCATCAAAACAAAGATCAAGGATTTAAGGAAAATGAAAATGAGTTAAGACACTGAGAAGAGATCCGTGTTGTATTTGACTGAGAATTAATAATGGTTAGTGGGACACACCGAGATCTAAGATGGCCCTGATGGACACACCTCTTCTCCAATTATTTAGTCAAATGAACTTTGAAATCAGAGTTTCCAGCTGGTCACAGAAGAGGAAGTCAGGCATGTGCTCCACCTGGCTTGGAGAAGAGCCCAAACCCCAGCTCTGAACTGCCTGGGAGAACCACGTGGCAAGTCTGAGCAGGTGGCCTTGGCAGCCAAGCCTGGCTGCCGGACAAGAGCCAAGGTACATGGGGGCTTCTCATGGAGCTACAGGGAGAGGAATTCTGCCAACCACCAAGGATGTTGGCAGAGGCCCCACGCCTCTGCTGAAAGCTCCTACCACCTTGACTTCAGCCTGGGAGACCCCTGGCAAAGAATCCAGCCATGTCCTGCTGGGCTTCTTACCTACAGAAACCGGGAGATAATAAATGCGTGCTGTTTTAAGTCACTGAGTTTGTAATAAGATGATAAAGAACTAGAAACAAATACTTAAAGAACAAACTTCTCTAAGGACAAGAGTAGAATTTCGTAAAAGAGAAAGGTACGCGTGGTCGAGGAATATATGAAAGATGTATTTAAATGTAGCATATTTAATGTGAAGTACAATGAAGATACAATTGAATCCTATTTTATACTTCTCACATGGTGATTTCCTGAGAAACTTCTCAGTTCCAATATCTGAGGATGATCTGAGTGAAGAATCTCTTATATATTGCACTTACCAGTGTAAATTGGTATAATCACTTTGGAAGACAATTTAGAATTATAGTATGTGTTGGTAAGTTTTCCGTCATTGTCACAATATGCCTGAGAAAATCAACTTAAAAGGAGGAAAAGGTTCTTTTTGGCTCATGACTTCACAGGTTTCAGCCCATGTTTGGCTGGCTCCATTGTCTTTGGAGCTGTGGCAAGGCAGAACGTCAAGGTGGGGGTCGGTGGGAGTGGAGCATACCCTCACCTCATCCCAACATCCCCTGAAGGCCACACCCCAGTGACTTAACTTCCTTCCATTAAGCCTCACTTTTTAAATGTTCAGTCACCTTCCAAAAGCACCATGGGGGGTCAACACATGGGCTTTGGGGGCCACCTCAAATCCAAACTACCATCCAATGTGAAGTTTAGGGTTTGCATATCCTATCATGACTAGGAAATTCTATTCTTGGAAACCTTTCCAAGGAAAACCCTTGAAAACTTGCATCAGGAAATACATGTAAGCTCCTAACAGCACTGGTTTCACTAGAACTATCTTGGGAACAACCAAAATATTTATTGCCAGGAGAACGAATGAATTAACTTGTGTTATGTTTACACAGTGGGTTATTATGGAGCTGTCAAAATGACATGTGTGTCAGTCCTAGCAATAAAGTAGACTAAGAACAAGTTTCAGAAGGTACAACTTTCATAATGTTCAATTTAAAACAGCCTTGTATTTGAGGATTAATAACTGTTAGACAGCTTCCTGAAAAAACTTCAAAGACTCATTAAACATTTATATAAGAATTTTATTTTATAAAATTCAGAATCATAAATACACATTTCAGGACAGTGGTTAACTCAGGAGGATGGGGAACAGGAATTTGGGATAGGGAAGGAGCATATGACTGTAAGTGGCTATAAGATGTGTGATTTCAGTATCCCCTGAGGAATTTCTGGTAAATAGAATATTAAGTTGAGCCTCCCAAGGCCTGCGCCTGAACCTCATTTTAGCCAGTAGGTTCCATTTCACCCCCCACACACCTAATTTACTGATTATAAAACATGTAAAAACACTGAAGTAAATTCTATAAAGAAAAAAATAAAAAAGTATCCTACCAAAAGCAAGTGATTCATTTTTAGATGATTTCCTTGCTGTATTGATCATATATCAATAGGTATTTTAAACAATTTAATTATATCAGTAATTTATTGCACTTTTAAAAAAATCTCTTTCTAATGGGCTCCTAGGTACAAATTGAGCACCTCAGTCTCTGATGACTGTGCTCCAGGGAATTCATGCACTATCGTGATGGGGATCAAATTCCTTGGAAGAAATCCATCAAGAAATCATTGAGTATACTTTATCAGTCTTACAACTGAACCTAAATTCTAAACAACTGTTAGTGCATTGATACTTTGTGAGAAATAAAACTAGAGCAACATGTTTATATTTGAAAAGACATCTTATTTGTTTGCATGGTGTTAGGCTGGAAGAACTTCAGAAAAGCTGACTTCAATTCATGGCAAAGACCCAGGTGTGAACACTCAGACTGGCCCTAAGCCCTCCTAGACCAGGGCTCTCCTGCAGCTGAAATGAGAACTGCTTTGATGAGCTCTAGCCTTTCTCTGGCATCTCAAATTTTGTAAAATTCATAGTGAAAATGAGTATTTCCAAGCAGCTAACGTGAATATTGTCCCTTGGAGATGTGTTTCACTTTCATGGTTGAATTTTTGCTGCTCAGAAACAGCCTGATCCTAATCCACTGCATCCCAGGAGCACAGACTATCAAACATCGGCAACTCGTGGAAACCTTCATTACAGATTTTTAAAACGAAGAGAGGAAAGCAAAGAAAATATTGGAAAACTGGATAGTTACAAAATGAGAGCTTATCCAGTAAGACAACACATGTGGAAATTATGTGACCTGGAGGGAGGGAATGGTTGGGGGCAGAGAGGTACAGAGTCTGGCTTCACACATTTGAAATTGTGTAATAAGTGACCTAAGTAGAACTGAACTTTATTTTTGCCATGACAGAGGGAAAATTAGAATAAATTTCTAGAATTACATAGGCAAACGATGAATGTCAAAATGTTTTAAAAATCTCTTAAACTAGTTCCAAAAAGTAGTTTCCTATGATGCAATAAAATAGAAGATGCATAATTATCAGAATGCATGGAGAATATTCCTCAGTGACTTAGAAATTTGATTTTCTGACCTCCAATTTCTTTCTGATACTGATTCAATTTCTCCTATTCTTCTGACATTAGAGCATAATAAAACAGAACAAAATCCTTCACCCTCTTTATTTCTGCCTATAAAATTAAGCAAACATATTTAATATAATCCCACAAATGACATCTATGTTGTGTGTTTGAATTTTAAATGTCCACCTATTTTCTAAAAAAATGGAAAAACTGAAAGTTTGCTTTCCCTTTCCAGTTGACACTGAAGAGGAATTAGTGAATACATTTTTCTAAGTTTGTGATTTATTTTTTAATTGTAATAAAAGATACATAAAATTTGCCATCATATTCATTTCTTAGTATACCATTCAGTGATAGATCTATTTCACATTATTGTGTGACAGATCCCTAAAGTGTTTCCATTTTGCAAAACAAAAACTCTGCACCAATTGAACAATTTACCATTCATCCCTTCTTCCAGGTCCTGGAAACCATATATTTTTTTTTTACTTTCTGTTTCTAGGAGTTGGACTAATTTAGGAAATACATCTAAATGGAATCATTAATATTTGTCTTTTGTAACTGCTTTATTTCACTTAGCATAATTTTATTGACATTCATCCATGTTGTAGCATGTGATAGGATTTCTTTCATGTTTAATGACTGCATAATATTATTTCATTATGGATATAGCCACCTTTTCTTTATGCACTCATCCATCCATGCACATTGTGTTTCACATTTTGCTCATTATAAATGAGCAAAGTTGTGCAAATATCTCTTCAAAACCCTGCCTTTACTTCTTATGGATATATACCTAAAAGCATGAGTGCTGTATCATATCAGAATTCTATGATTAATTCCTTGAAGAACGCACACACTGTCTTCCATAGCAGCTGTACCATTTACATCCCCACCAACAGTGAACAAACAGAGCATGAGCAGCTAGTTTCTCCTTTCCTCACTAATATTTGTCATTTTCTGTATTTTTGTGTTTGTGTATAAGGGGATGGAGGGAGAGAGAGAGTAGCCATCTTAGTGGATGCCAAGTGGTATTTTGTATTTGTGATTTGGTTTGCATTTTTTTAATGATTAGTGATGCAGGGCATCTTTTAAACACTTGTTGGTCTTTTGCATATCTTCTTTGGAAATATGTCTCAGTTCTTTGCACATTGTTGATTCATGTTATTTCTTATTGTTGAGTTTTTGTTTTTTTAGTATATCTTGGGCATTGAGCCGTATTAGTTAGATGTAGTCTGCAGTTTTTTCCCCTCGGATTCTAAAGGTTGACTTTCTACTCTGTTGATTGTTTCCTGTGTTGGGCAACAGTTCTCAAGTTTGATGTAATCTCATTTGTCTGGTTTTGTTGCCTGCATATTTGGAGTTCTTTCTATGAAATCAAGCCTGATTCAATGTAGTAAAGTTTTCACAATGCTTTTTTGATGAGTTTTAGACCTTCGAATGTTTATGTCTTTATCTGTCTTGGTTTAATTTTGTTTGTTGTATAAGGAAGGGTCCAAGTTCATTCTTTTGCAGATGCATGTACAGTTTTCCTAATATCATTTGGTGAAGAGATTATCTTTTCTCCAATGTGTGGTCTTGCACCATTGTCAAAGACCATTTGAACTATTATACATAAGGGTTTATTTCTCAGTTTTCCATTCTATTTTGTTGATCAATTTATTTTTGTGCTAGTACCACAACGGCTTGATTTGCGTAGCTTTGTGATAATTTTTGAAATCAGGAAATTTGAAGCCTAGAAACTTTTTCTTCTTTTTAAAGGTTATTTTGACTATTTTGGGTTGCTTGAGATTTCATATAAACTTTAGAATGGTTTGTTTCTATTTCTACAACAACAAAAAATAAACCTAGAGAGATTTTGACAGAGATTACATTGAAGCTCTAGGTGGCTTTAAGTATCACTGCTATTTTGACAATATTAGGTCTTGAAATCCATGAACTTGGGATATTTTTGCATTTGTGTATATGTATGTCTGAGAAAACTCAGTAATGTTTTCTAACATTTGAATCTTACATCTTCATAGTTTAGTGTTTTATTCTTTCACATTGTAAGCTATTAAGTGAATTAATTTTCTTGATTTCCTTTTCAGATTATGCATTCTTAATCTATGGAAATGGCAGTTTTTTGCATGTAGATTTGTATCCTATAACTTTCCCCAATACATTTATTAGCTCTAACAGCTTGGTTGTGGAATCTTTGGATTGTCTACATAGAAAGCCAGGTAATCTGCAACAGACATAATTTTACTTCTTCATTTTCAATTTGGATGCATTTTAATTCTTTTTCTTTTTTAATCACCTTGGCTAGGACTTCCAGTACTATGTTGAATGCAAGTGGTAGAAGTGAGTATCCTTATTTCCTTCTTGATCTTAGAGAAAAAGCTTTCAAATTTGCACCATTGAATATGTCATCATTTCATTTATGGTATTTATTACATTGAGGTAGTTTCTGCATCATCCTACATTTTTTAGTGTTTTTAAATCAATAAATGGCATTGAATTTTTTCAAATTATTTTTCTACACCAACTAAGATGGTCTCGTGTTCTTCCTTTTTCATTCCATAAAAGTGATGTATGACACCGATTGTGTTTGCGAGTTGAATCATCCTCATATTCCAGGACTAGATCTCACTTGATCATGGGGAATATGCTTTTGATGTGCTGTTGGATTTGATTTGCAACCGTGTTACTGAGGATACTAACATTATTATTTATCAGGGATATCACTCTGTAGTTTTCTTGGGTGCCTTTGACTGGGTTTGTCTTCAGGGACTTGCTGGCTTGGGAGTGTTCCACCTCCTTCACTTCTTCAGAGTTTGTGTTAATTCTTCTTTAGAAGTCTTGAGAATTCTCCAAGGAAGCCATCTGTCTCTGCGATTCTCTTGTTTGGGAGGCTTAAGATAACTGATTTCATCTCCTTATTAGTTCTAGGTCTCTTTGGATTTCTACATCTTTGTCATTAAATCTCGAAAGGTTGTATAACTCTAGAAATTTATTTATTTGTTATTCAATTTATTATTATGTCATTGTTCATAGTAATTTCCTGTAATCATTTTTATTTTGTGGTATCAATTTTAATGTCTTTCATTTCTGATTTAGCTATTTGAATCTTTTTTTTTTTTGTTAATGCAGCTAAGTGTTTTGTAATTTTGTTAATCTCTTTAAGAAACCATCTTTTAACTTGATTAATTTTTGAGGTAATTTTAGTACTACCACATTTTATTTTATTTTTGAGATGGGGCCTACATTGTCCAGGGTGGCCATGACTCCTGGGCTTAAATCATTCTTCCACTTAACATGCTACCATGCCTAGAAAGATATTTTCCTACTATTTTTTTATATATTTCATTTATTTTTGCCCTAATGTTTGTGATTTCCTTCACTTTAATAATTTTTTATTTATTCATTTTTTTTCTTTTTTTGTTTCTCCCATCCAAACCACAATGATGCAGAACTTCATATTTATTAAAATAGCTTTTTCTGAAAAACCAAACAAGTGCAGGTTAGGATGTGGAGAATGGGAACCCTCATACACTGGGGGCTGAAATACAAAATGGCGCACTTTGGAAAACTTTTTGACATTTCCTTAAAAAGGTAAACAATGAATTACTAAATGACCCATAATTCCACTCTTAGGTTTACACTCAAGAGGTGTAATTGTTACAAACACTTGTATGTGAATGTTAAGAGTAGTACTGTTTTAAATAGTCAAAGTAGAAATAATCCAAAGTCCACCAAGGGGTGAATTGATAAAGCATAGTATATTGATAGAAATAGATGTTATTCAGCAATAAATAAAAAGGAATGGAATACTGATAAATGCTACAACATGAATGAGTCTTGAAAATATTATGCCATGCAAAACCATCCCATCAAAAAAGCCCCGTGTTATATCATTCCATATATATGAAAAGTCCACAATAAATTAATCTCTAAAGACATAAAGTGGACTAATGACTGAGTAGCACTGGAAAAGCTTGAGGAAATTGAAGATTTACTGCCAGTCAGCTATTATGTTTCTCTATGAGAAGATGAAACTTTTGTAAACTGATTCTGGTGATGATTGAAAAACTGTGAATATAATAAAAATTTTTGAATTACCATTTTAAATGGGCAGATTATAAGTCATGAGCATTATATATATTGCATTGTATGTTATGTATAAAATTTTATATATAAAATATTTATAGGGGCATTGAGATAAATAAAATAACAAAAAGTGTTAATCAGTTAACACTTAGAGGACATCTTTACAAAAAAAAAAACACACATGGCAGGAACATATCCATACTTACTGAAAAGAAGCAAGCTCCATTGTAAGTATTACTGTGATCTCAAACAGGTGATATATGTATAACTCAGCCAAAATTCAAGATAGCTAATACATAAACTAAATATTTTTTTTTACTTTTGTTAATTTCATTTTGTATTTTCCTTATAAACTCTATAACTGTTGCCTGTGAATGTTTTGCAGAGGTATTGCTTTAAGAACACACAACCTGGGTTAATTCACAATGATAAGACATCACCTACAGGACAGATAGGATAGTACAGACCTCAATTAATAAAAGGGGTGAGTGACTGTAAGGTCATAGACATTGAAGTTAAAGTCCAGTACTCTTAATTTAAGAGAGGTAAGACTGACTTGCTACATGTTTAAGATCGAGACTTAAAAATTAAAGTTATATTAAAAGAGACAAGAAAACCAATATTTGGCTCTTGCTCTCTGAGTCAGTCTGAATCCAAGGAATGGGGAGCTTCAAAAGAGCTTTACAACTCTGGGCCAATCAGGGAGATTAATGAGACCGCTGGAGAACAGAAAACTGATCAGTGAGCTTGCTGTGAAGAGGAGGTCATTGGAGAAGGGAGACATTCCTGATGCTTCCAAGGGGGACCTCAACCCATCCTCGTGCAGATGGCACTAGCAACTTAAAAAGCTGCTCTCACGTTCCCCTAGAAGTGACTCCCATAGGAACTCAGCTGACTCTTGAGGATAGATAGAAACAAAAGTCAGTTTGACCTGCTTTATCTTAAATGCCTAGCAAAAACAGTTAAACCCCAAACACAGCCATTCCTGGGCATTAACAAAAAAAATATCTAAATATAACTTAAGATATACACTGTGTTAGTCCTCAAGAATAAGCAAGACTGGAGGCGACAAAAGAGAGATTCTTAGGAAGGAAGGAATGCCTGGTAGCTATGACTGCCACAGTCAGGAGCTTTTGGTCAGAAGCTTCCTAACCTCGTACACAGGTAGGATTAATGTTTGCTAATATAATTGTCTAGCCCTAAGGACCAGAAGAAAGGGATCTCTACTAAACACAGAGGTCATACCAATAAAAAGATATTTCACAAAATCAGATGACATTAAGTAGCTTAACTACATCTTCTGAGGATGGACATCGGTGACATTCAAAGTTAAATGCTGTGTTGACATTCCTAATAACTCCGACAATGTTAAAGATGTACATTCCCCAATACAGGCCTTGTCCACTCTGGCCTTATTATGGGAACAAGGGCTCAGCTCTTACACCTCCGGTGAGAGATTATTGGCTTCTATCATCTTCATGATATTCATTGGCATGTTCCAGATGCTACAACATTTATTTTGTATTAATCTCCTTCCAGTACTTCTGTTTCTCTCTCCTAGAAGCACCCACCCCAGATGACGTGACCACCTGTTCTTCCCTAACCAGACTTCTAAGAGGGAACTCCAAAACTGCTGGCCCCACCTCATGTCGTCACCCCCTCTCAGCTCTCAGCGGCCAGAGCAGTGGGCGCCCCTTCTCCTTACGCCAGCCAGGACTTCCTGAAATTAGAGGGGAATGCAGCCAGAATTAGACAGGCAGACGGGCCACGGTTGGATCCAGACAAGGAAGGACTTGAGATGTTAATTCCTTCAGATCCTTCCTCCACCTGTATCAAGTACCCTGTCCCTGCTTCAACCTGCTGCTAAAGTAACCTCTCCCAGGGGTCGTCCCTCCCCACAGGGAGTTGTTGATTACACCCCCTTCCTGCCCGGACCACTCCTCTGGCTCCCTCAGCCCACCTGTCTCCCACCTAGGATGTCCAGGGCCTCGTCATGTACGCAGGAAGGAGAATGGTAAGAAGACAACAGGAGGACAAAGAAAGTCTAGGACGTGTAAAAGGGCAGAACCTCTCACTTCTTGGGATATCAGGATACCAGCTATGGCCCCCTTCTCCCTCCTGGGAGAAGTCTATTGTTACCCCTTTTGAACTATTTGCTTTATATGCTTGGAAAAAGAGGAGGAGGAGGAGGAGGGGGAGGAGGAGGAGACTCCAAAAACCAATGATTAATGAAAAGTCAGTTTTATATAAGCAAGCCCATACCATACTCCAGTTTTTAAAGTGTATTTATAACTTTCATATTTAGTACTCATATATGAGTACTAAAGAATAAAAGACATATTCAGTGGCTAGTTCTGCCTTTGGAAAGTAGGGGGAAGAAAAGGATATGAGAGCTGGAGGCTACCTCAGCTCTGCAATGCTTTGTTTTGCGTGCTCGGAGATCGCTGGAACATTGGGATAGGAAAGCATTCCTTTACGGTATGAATAATCAACAATACATAAGTAGGCAGATGATTAAACCTAAATGCTAAGTGCGTGAAGAGTTATGAAAAGATCTGAGCCAACTAAGCACGAGCTGATGCTCATTCCGTACATATGAAATCCCATGTAGAGGTACAGGTGGCGTCCATGAAGACGTCACCCAGACTTGGGTCACCTGCATGATGCTGAGGAGGACAGAGTTTCACAAAGGAAAAGATATTCAGTGCTCTCTTCCCTTACCTTCTCTTCACGGCGTATTGAATTATGTTCCTCCTCCTTTTCATTCTTTTTATTTATCAAAATTGTTCCATGTTTCAGTGGTGATCTATTTCTCTCTCTTGCAATTAATTTGCAGTCTTAATTATGTCTACCTGTTGATAAAAGACAACAGACCAGCATGAATCATCTAAGATCCAAGTGAGGATTAGCCAAGGAGGATTCATTCATAAGAGACTCTGATAACATGTGAGAGAATCATACGGTTGTCACAGGGATGGAGCTCTACTAGTGGCTTCTCGGAGAAATAGAACCAACAGGAAATAAATATGTAGATTGTCATGTAGTGCCTCCTGAGGTTCTGGGGGCTGAGAAGTCCCACAGTCTGCCATCTGCAAACTGCAGGGCATGGGAAGGCTGGTGGTGACATTTGTAGGGCTAAGAGTTCAGACACAAAAGTCTGAGAGCCAGGAGAAGATCCAGAGAGCAGGAGATCCATGTCCCAACCCCAGCCATTAGGCAAAGAGCACATTCAACCGTCCTTTTATGTTCTATTTTATTGAGACCCTCTACAGATTGGTGATGTTTTTTCATATTGGGATGGGTCATCTGTTCTGCTCAGTTTACCCATCCCGATGCTAGTCCCTTCCAGAGATACTTCTGGAGACGACTTTAAATAATGTTTAAGTAGGTAGGAATGGGGTTGTGGCTCAGTAGTGAAGCAGTTGCCTAGCACATGGGAGGCACTGGGTTCAATCCTCAGCACCACATAAAAATAGGTAAAATAAAGGCATTATTTCCACCTACAATTAAAAAAAATAAAAAGTTTAACCAGCTATCTGGGCATCTATCTTGTGGTGCAATCAAATTGTCACATTAAAAATAACCGTCACAACAGCACAACTACAAAAGCTTTAGCATTAACAGGACTCGAGTAAGAAACTAAATCGAGGATTTGAGTCGAACAGTGATGTTTGGAGGAGGAAATCAGCACCTCAAGGTCACCTCACTTTAGGAATGCTACCTAAGAAATGCCCAAACTTTCTGTGACCTGTGTTTGATCCCTTGTCAGAGCTCTCCCTTGGGAACTCCTTGGAATGCCAGTGGACATGGTATACAGCAGGATAAGAAAAGTCCACACCTGGAAAATAAAGAGTTGGTTAGAAGTTTTTGACCCTTATTAGCTGTACCCTACACCAACTTACCTTGTGAACTTGACATTTATAACGATTCTCCAGATTTTTTTCATATTCTGATGGACATTTTGTCCTAAAGTTTTTTTCTGATTTGTTATTATTAAAATGTCAAAAATAGCCTTAAAAATGTGTTCATCACAACTGTTGAACAACAGAGTCATATTAAGTTTATGCAAGTTCTCTTCTGACTACAATTTGTACTGTATCTTCTTTTCCAAAATTGTTTTTGAGAGGATTCTTGTGGTCTTCATTTAACCTTTATCTCAATAGTTTTAGAATGAAGCACTCATTTTAAAGATTACCTATGGTTTATTTTTAATTGCTCTTTCAAAAGCAATTTAAAAAATTTTCCCATGGCCAAAAAAAAAATCTTTCCTTTAATTTTTTTTCCCACAAAACTAAATATGGCTGCCATTTAGGCCACACAGAAAATAAATATACTGCTGCTACCTTCCCATCCCACCCCACACAAGCAATGTGAGGACTACTCATGGGGCCCGTTTCATGTCAGTATAAGGATAAGTGCAATTCCAATGGGGTTGGGGAAAATAGTTCTGATATTTTAGATTTCAATTTTTGGAAAAACCTCTTTATTCACATTTATGAAAATAAGTCACACATGTTATACGTTTATGGTTAACTAATGTATATGTGAATTTTAGGAGTGTTCACATCTTTCTTACAGCCATCATACAGCTCTTCTGGTCAAGATAATTCTTGATTGTGATTGAAGTCCTGTGAGTCACACACAGCATGCTTTTATTTTGCCATGAACATTTAAATTTGCTTCGGAGACCCTTAAAGGAATTTTTTCCCAAAGTCCTGTGTTTGTCAGAATTACCTGAGAACCAGATTTATTGCGAGCTAATTTATTCAAATTCAATCTAAAATCTATTTTTTAAGAGCCCATATTTTGATTCTAATAATTGTGTTTGGAATCCTACAGTATAAAATATTTTTTTTTTGTCAGTAAAGATATTCTGTTTTGGGACTGGGGATGTGGCTCAGTAGTAGAGCACTAGTCTAGCATGTGAGACACTAGGTTTGATCCTCAGCAACACATACAAATAAATAAAAAAATAAAGGTATTAAAAAAAGTAATCCTGATTTATTGAAAAAAAAAAGTATTCTGTTTTCTAAGTAGATAAGTACCATGGAAGTCCAGTCATCTCTATCCACATGGGATTTGTTCAAGGACACCCATTGATATACCAAAAATCTGTGGATGCTCAAATTTCTTAAATAAATGATGTAATATTTTTATATAATCTACTCACATCTTCCTGTCTACTATAAATCATCTGTAGATATCATGTAACATCCAATATAAATGCTACAGAAATAATATATTGTGTTGTTATACTTTATTGTTTAGACAATAGTGACAAGAAAAATGAATGCACATGCTCAATACAGGTGTAATTTTCTTTTTCCAGTATTTGATTTGTGGTGGGTGGAATCTGCAGTTATGGAGTCTGTGGTTACAGGGGGCCGGTGGTCTATGCATGCAAACACACACAGTCACACACGTTGTGCTGAGATGTTAGCTTGGAAACCTTCCATAAGGAGGACTTCCAGTGGTAATTCTCTGGTGCCTCTTCCCATGATGGGAACAGGTGGAAGACCCATGGTGGGCAGTAAGTAGATAACTCCTATAGAGAAAAAAAAATCATAGATTCTATCAGATGACTAACTTCAATTTCAGAAACGTGAAGAGAATATGTTGATTCTATTTCATTCATCAATTTCTCTGACCGTATGACCCAAGCAGAGTCTGACGGAGACAGTACCAGCAGACTAGAATGTTCTCTCTGGTGACGGAGGCAGGCCCTGACAGAAGAATCCCAGCAGAAGCCTCCCAGGATTCATGAACAAAAGGCATTCTGGTGTGACCATTTTCCTTTGGGAAAACAGCTCCTCACTCATTAATCTAGAGGAGACGACACGTTTCACTGATTCCTGGGGAGATGGGCCGGGTCTTCCTGAGCTGCTGTTAGCCTGAGTGAGCTGCCAGGTGGACTGCAGCCAGGGGTGCTCCATTGCCAGGTGGAGGAGGCCCACAGGGGGCTGGCTGTGATGTGCTAGAAAGACACCCTTGCTACACTGCAAGATGCCCCCAACTCTCCCTGGAGGCTTCCCAGGGGATTCCCTATCAGAGAGAACAGAAACTTCAGATTCCTTGTTATCTTGGGTGGGCCGGAGCTCATGACTAAACTCCCGTCCTTCCCATTTCAACTTCACGTCACCTTCACGGAGATGCCCTCTGTTCTTAACCTTTCCATCCTAAAGAGAACCAGCCCCGTACCTTCCCATCATATTACACTGTCTCACTACCAGTGCAAACCTATCAGTATACAGGACGATCTTACTTGCTAATGTCCTCTGTTTTGGTCTCTATCTTTTGTTAGGATATAAAATACCTCAGTGCAGAGAACTTACTTGTCCAAAACATGGAAAAGTTTGGGAGCCACACAAGCCAACCAGAGTATAATGCAAGCCAAATGTGTAACTTCCACGTTTCAATGCAAAACATCTTATAGTTTTTTTAAATGCAAAATAAATTTTAATAATGTATTCCTCTCAACATCATCTATTTAAAATATCATTTGAACTAGAAACCAACATCAAAATGTCTTTACGGCTTACACGGGCATCACATGTCAGTTTGGATTTGCCGAGTTGTGGGAACTCAAGCCCGGCCTGTGACTTGTAGCTGCCCTAAGGACAAGTGGCTCTGACACATCAGTGCAATCAAATGCTCAGTACAACCTGTTTAATAAGTAATGTGAAAAGCCTGCAGCCTCCAATCCATAGAAGTCTTCAAAGACAAACTGACAAAGGCTGTTCAAAATATTGTTTCCTCCACATGACTTCATGATACTCGTGGGACACTTTGCCTGTTTTCTTTTTTCTCATGTTCACATTTTGCTGGTCTCATCCTGTATGTTTCTTCCTCTGCATTTTGAGTCTGTTGATTCAATTCTAGCTGTGTTTCTGTTTTCATTCTTAATACTCATTTTATTAGAAAAATTGAATATTTGTCAGGTTACTCACTAAGACAACTTATTATTCATGTTCATCCTCTCCCCTTCTCAGCAAAAGAAACAATCAGTGGGGTGAGCAGAGAGCCCACAGAATGGGAGCAAACTTTTACCACTGGTACATCAGATAGAGCACTAATCTCTAGGATGTGTAAAGAACTCCAAAAGCTAAACACCATAAAAACAAATAACCCAATTAATAAATGGGCCAAGGAACTGAAAGGCACTTCTCAGAAGATGATATACAATCAATCAACAAATATATGAAAAAATGTTCAACATCTCTAGCAATTATAGAAATGAAAATCAAAACTACTCTAAGATTTCATCTCACTCCAGTCAGAATGGCAGCTATTATGAATACAAACAACAATAAGTGCTGGCGAGGATGTGGGGGAAAAGGCACACTCATACATCACTGGTGGGACTGCAAATTGGTACAGCCAATATGGAAAGCAGTGTGGAGATTCCTTGAAAAACTGGGAATGGAACCACCTTTCGACCCAGTTATCCCTCTCCTTGGTCTATACCCCCTAAAAGTAGCATTTCAAACCCTGTTCCCTTCTTAACTCTTCCCCATGCACAAAAATCTGAGCATGAGACCTCACTTCTCTTACCATCCACATTTTTAAATCTCAAGATTGGATGAAGTGGTTATTTTGGGTCAAGCCAATGTGAAAGTTCTCTCACATTGTACCAATGCTCCCCAACTTTTGGATTTACGCACTGATGAATCCATTGCTCAGTTTAAAATATCATACATGAAAAATGCATTTAGTACACCTAACCTACCACACATCATAGCCTAGTCTAGCCTACTTTAAATGGGCACAAAACACTTACGTTAGGCTAAACGTTAGTAAAAATCATCTAAGACAAAGGCTTATAATAAATTCTTAAATATCTCATAGGTATTTTAAAGATGTAATGGGAAACGACAACACAAAATACAATATCCAAAATTTGCTGACAAAACATTACACTTTAGAGTTTGGTTGCTTGTCCCCATGGTCACATGGCTGGCTGGGAGCCGAGCTCAGAGCATGCTGCATATGGCCCCCAAGAAAGCGATCATCACATCACACACAGTTTCTACCAAATGTGTATCACTTTTGCACCTTCACAAAGTTAAAAAGTCGTGTTGAACTATCTCAAATTGGGAATTATTTATACTATATTCTATTTAAAAATCCATCATGAATTTAACCCCTGAATCCCAATATCACCACCTCCATCTAGTAACTATACCTGTGCAACAGCTCTACCTACTGCTGTTTGGAAATATTTATTCTGCTCCAGTTAGCATTGGGTAGAAATTCAAAGACCCTTCTAGATAAGGTTCATAAACATGCCAGGCATTTGGTGCCCTGCTGTAATCTCAGCAACTCGGGAGACCGAGGCAGGAGGATCACAAGATTGAGGCCATCCTGGGCTATTTAGTGATACCTTGTCTTAAAATTTTAAATAAATAAATTAATTAAAAGGGCTGAGAATGTAGCTCAGTGGCAGAGTGCCCTGGTTTCAATCTCCAGTAGCGTGCGCGCATACACACACACACACACACACACACACACACACACACCATGCATGGGCTAAATTACCTCTGAATATATACGGTAATAAAATACCTCATTTCCTCATGACAGCTAAATGGTGCCTTTTTAAAAAATAGCTTTTTGAATCCCAATTAGCCCAATCAATTTGGGAACATTTTCTTTTTCCATAAAGAAACTCAGGTCCAGTATCAGTCCACTCCCTATCCTCCCCAGGTCACCATTAATCTGTTTTCTGTCTCCATAGATTTATCTGTTCTGGAAATTTCATGTAAGTACCATCATGTAATTTGTGGTCTTATTCCGCCCACATCCTGAGCGGGTGGTGGAAGTGAGATTCCTCCTTGTAGAATGGGCTGGCTGTGGCATAAAAGAACGAGAAAACAGAGGAAAAAACCACAGGACAGGGAAAGTAATTTTAAAAAGTAGAGTCAAGAGGGCGAGCCAATCTTAGGGACTGAACTTCCACACTAGAAAGAGACCGGCACAAGCAGGATGGAGCCCAGGCTTGCTGGATTGACATGGGGGAACATCAAAGGTCTTCCATGGAATGTTCTTTGCCAGATAAGGTAGGAGTGGGCTGTCCAGTTCCCAACGGGTTACGCCCAACCTCCAGAGCTGAGAGAGCAGTCTTCCTAGGAGAGTGGACAGACAGGTCACGTGCACTGGGCACTCCACTGAGTGGGAGGAGCCACAGAATAAT